>NW_027464965.1:42500-55000 GCF_043290135.1 Rhipicephalus microplus
CGTTTCGGTTGGGCTCTGGCACGACGGTCGCCACCGTCTCGCCCTTGAGTGGCCGCTGTTGGCGCTCGCTGTGAGGTGTTCAGCGTGCTGTCCGTGTTGCCGACGCGGTCAAAACGAGTCGACGGCTCACGTTCCCTTGTGCGCCGAAGGCTCTCTTGATATGTGATCCGACCCTCAGACAGACGAAGCCAAGGGAAGACCCAAGGCCGCAATGTGCGTTCAAAGAATCAGTGCTCAGTGTGTCCTGCAATTCACACCAAGTCTCGCAGCTGGCTGCGTTCTTCATCGACCCGAGAACCGAGTGATCCACCGCTTAGAGTCGTGAAAAAGTGTTTGTTCAATTCCGTACAGTCAAAACCAAACGTTTCTGGCACTCGGCCAAACAGTGGCCAAGAAGGGCGCTTTTCAGCGCACGCTTGGACTCCAAAACTCTGCCGCGCCTTTTTCGGCTGCCGCAAATCGAGCAAACGGTGTGTTTCGGACGGCGTTTCGCTTCCGCTACTTGCGAGTGCTTTCGTGGTCCACCCCTCTATAAATACTCGGGAGGCGTCGAAGCCGGTTCTCCAAGCCGGACCCGTAGGTATCGTTGTGTGCTCGCTCTCATTGGCCCGCCTAACCAGAAAATGCCTGCGGTACACCCATTTGGATAAGAGTGCACGCAGATGCGGGCCTCGACGGCTACACATTTCCTCGGGCGGCCGCCTCCCGGCCTCCGTGGAGCGCGGGATGCACGGTCCCATCGACAAGCCTCTCCCGTTTTTACCGTGGCGTCGCGGTTCACCACGGCGGGCGGGTCGGTCTCCTCCGCATAAAAAGGGGGACCCCCGCTTTTTGTTCCACGAAATCGCACAAGCTTTTTTCGCATCCACGGTTTGCCACCGCACACCAAAATGCCGATCCGGCTGCCTACTTTAGCCAACAGGTGGAGCCAGGCGCGCCGTACTTGCGCGGCACTTCCCACGTCCACCGAAGTCGTTGCCAAGGACCACTTTCGGCGCCGGAGCCGCGTACGAGCCTACTCGAGGCGGAAGAACGAAGCCAGCAAGGGCCTGGCCGCAAGTGCGTTCAATTGTCGGGACGTCCAAGTCCCTCGTTCTTCCGTGCTTCCTCTTTCGGCAAGTCGTTGCGGCACCTTCCCAAAGCGCGCAGACCCGCTAATCGCGACGAGCGCGACGTGGCCGTGCCGCCTTTCCCTCGGCAGCAAGCAAAACGCCTGGCAACGTCGACGCTCCCCTAACCGCGATCTCGCACCGTGTTTCGTGTGGCGAATTCAAAAGCCGGCCGGCGCTGCTGCAACCATTACGGTCGGTACGCATACGCCGCGGAGGGCGGGACGGTCATCGGAGCGTGCGGTTCCTCCATCGAGTACTGCGCACCTCGGCCGTCGCATCGCCGTGCCATGACCGGCCGCGCGTCAACGCGAACCGGTGCCAGCGAGATCCCTCGCCTGCAAGAACCGACCGGCAGCCTCCGTCACCCGAGGACGCGGAGGCGCTTGCCGCGGACGGCGGGACGGTATGCACTGGTGCACAGCGGACCCGTCACATCGCCAGTTCCTTGACCGACCGCCGACGCTTGTGCCGTTCCTCTCGTACTTGGCAGTCGCCGCGCGATTGTCGGGTCTCGTTCTTGCACGCTCGAACGGTCGGGAGGGCACTCGGCTGGCGTTTCGGGAACGCGCAGCCTCGCCTTCTACCGACGTAACCACGACTCGCCGTTCGCGCTCCGCCGCTCCTGTTTACAGTACTAGGCGGTCCCGCAGCGGTCGGGTCGCGCATTTCGAGCGCTTCGAGCCACGGTGCAGTGGCGGGTCGAAAGCCGACCTATGAGTGCGTTGCGCCGTTTGTACCCGCGTCCGCCACCTGGCCGACCGTCCAAGGTCGCGGTGTTGGCGTCCGCTGGGCGCAACAATTTGTCACGGGGTGCCGCTCCACATTCAGGCAGCCCCGTGGGGAAAAGCCGACCCCGCGTCCAAACGGGGTCAGCGGCAGAAAGTGTCGGGCGCAGACGCAGCTGAGGCGCTCACCCTTCACAATCCGTTAATGATCCTTCCGCAGGTTCACCTACGGAAACCTTGTTACGACTTTTACTTCCTCTAAATGATCAAGTTTGGTCATCTTTCCAACAGACCGGCGCAACCGAAAGGCCGCGCCGGACATCGGTCCGAAGACCTCACTAAATCATTCAATCGGTAGTAGCGACGGGCGGTGTGTACAAAGGGCAGGGACGTAATCAACGCGAGCTTATGACTCGCGCTTACTGGGAATTCCTCGTTCAAGGGGAACAATTGCAAGCCCCTATCCCAATCACGAAAGAAGTTCCACGGGTTACCCAGTCTTTTCAGACAGGGATAAAGACACGCTGCTTCCTTCAGTGTAGCGCGCGTGCGGCCCCGGACATCTAAGGGCATCACAGACCTGTTATTGCTCTGTTTCGTGCGGCTAGGAGCCGCTTGTCCCTCTAAGAAGGTTGTAAGGTGCTGGGAACCCCGCACCTATTTAATAGGCTAGAGTCTCGTTCGTTATCGGAATTAACCAGACAAATCGCTCCACCAACTAAGAACGGCCATGCACCACCATCCACCGAATCAAGAAAGAGCTCTCAATCTGTCAATCCTCCCAGTGTCCGGGCCGGGTAAGTTTTCCCGTGTTGAGTCAAATTAAGCCGCAGGCTCCACTCCTGGTGGTGCCCTTCCGTCAATTCCTTTAAGTTTCAGCTTTGCAACCATACTTCCCCCGGAACCCAAATACTTTGGTTTCCCGGAAGCTGCCCGCCGAGTCATTTGAGTAACTCAGGCGGATCGCTGGTTGGCATCGTTTATGGTCAGAACTAGGGCGGTATCTGATCGCCTTCGAACCTCTGACTTTCGTTCTTGATCAATGAAAACATTCTTGGCAAATGCTTTCGCAGTAGTTCGTCTTGCGACGGTCCAAGAATTTCACCTCTAGCGCCGCAATACGAATGCCCCCGTCCGTCCCTCTTAATCATTACCTCGTATTCCAAAAACCAACAGAACAGAAACGAGGTCTTGTTCTATTATTCCATGCAAGTTTATTCAGGCGACTCGCCTGCGTTGAGCACTCTAATTTTTTCAAAGTAAAAGCACCGGCCATCTCGAGGCACACAATGAAGTGCACCAAGAAAGAACCGGCATGATGTTCAGTCCGAGCCGTCGCATCGGGTAGATGCACTACTCGTCTGGAACTGAGATCCAACTACGAGCTTTTTAACCGCAGCAGCTTTAGTATACGCTATTGGAGCTGGAATTACCGCGGCTGCTGGCACCAGACTTGCCCTCCAATTGATCCTCGTTAAAGGATTTAGAGTGTACTCATTTCAATTACGGGGCCTCAAAAGAGTCCCGTATTGTTATTTTTCGTCACTACCTCCCCGTGCCGGGAGTGGGTAATTTGCGCGCCTGCTGCCTTCCTTGGATGTGGTAGCCGTTTCTCAGGCTCCCTCTCCGGAATCGAACCCTGATTCTCCGTTACCCGTAACAACCATGGTAAGCAAGTAACCTACCATCGAAAGTTGATAAGGCAGACACTTGAAAGAAACGTCGCCGGCTCGTGGCCATGCGATCAGCACAAAGTTATCCAGAGTCACCACACAATACGGGCCGAAACCCGATCGATCTTGGTCTAATAAAAGCACCCGTTACCCAAAGGGCTCCAGGCTCACTGCATGTATTAGCTCTAGAATTGCCACAGTTATCCAAGTAGGAAGAAACGATCTAAGGAACCATAACTGATTTAATGAGCCATTCGCGGTTTCGCCTTATTTCGGCATGTACTTAGACATGCATGGCTTAATCTTTGAGACAAGCATAAGATTACTGGCAGGATCAACCAGGTAATCGTTCGACTGCGCGTCCGTCCTCGCCCTCGGCGGGCCGGACGCAGTCTGTGTGCGGCGGAGGCCACCTTCAGGCGCCCCAACACGCTTATTTTGCACTCCGAGATGACGGCGTTCGAGCTCGCTACGGCACAACCTTCCCGAAAGACGAGTGGGAGCCGTGCGGCAAGAAGCACGTTCATGCTCGCTCTTTTTCGTTGCATCGACTCGGTCGCGCCGTGCGGGTTGCCCAAGCCCGCTGCACTGTCGGTGGACCGGCCGGAACTAGCAACGGAGCCGAGACTGCAAAGCCGCCAGACGACGGGTCACGCCCGCGTCTTCGGCGCTTTCGCATCTGAATCGCCCGAGGACGACACGGAACACACCTCGATATCGTGGTAAAACGGCACCGTCCGACAACCAGCCCCTAACGCATCAAGCGGATGAGGCTGCAGACGACTGCCGTGGATTCCCCTGGAGCAGACCCGAGGACACGCTTGACGAGGCCGAAGCCCGCCGCATATCAGACACCCGGTCGCTTTCGCGTACGCCGCTCACGAGAACCCCCACATAATAGCAGCGATAAGTACCCAGACCTCCTTGGGCCCTAATACGAGCGTACTCGAGAAAATTTCACCGCGGGTGTGCCCCGAAACGTGTGGCATGTTGAGCGTGCCACAAGTCTACGTCGCTCTCAAACCCGCCGAGGTCGTAGAATTTGCGACCCTACTCACGAAATTCCCACCGAGGATACGGCCGCAAACGTACCGCACCTTGGGTAGGCCACGAGTTTGTGCAACACTACGCTGACGGCACAGCACCGAGGTCGTGCGCGCACGCACGGGAAAATTCCGCCGCGGTTTCTGCCGAAAACGTGAGGCACCACGACTCTCCGCAAGTTCGCGTCGACTGCGAAAGACCGAAGTCGTGAACGACGTGTCCGCTACTCGCCGCCGACACGCTGGACACCAAACGTACAACGACTCGACGGCGTCGTAGAGGCCCACGACGCGGTTTTCCTTAACGACGTCTCGGCGTGGCACCGACAGGTTAGAACGGCCGACCAACGTTCCCTGTCCGCCGTTCGGCTCAGTCGAAGGGCTCGGCGACTTCGGCAACGCTGCGAAGCCGCACGGTGACGCACGCCATGTCCCCATTTTTTTTTTTCTTTCTGCGTCTGCCGGGGTGCCCCTATAATAGCAGCGATAAGCACCCAGACCGCCGTGGGTCGCTCGCCCCGGCTGACGTGGTTTTTCGTACTCCTGCGGCGGTCGCCGTCAAGCACGTCCAAATACGCTACTTTCGTGGGCGCATTCACGCTCTTTCGCTTCGCCGGAGTGCCAGCACTCACTCTGCCAAAAACGGCGAACATCCGAGCGGCGGTTCCCACTTTTGCGTCGGCGTCGCAAACCCCGCCCCGGCAGACGAGGTTTGCCGTACTCGTGTGACGGTGGCCGGCGGGCACGTCGAAAGACGCCGATATCGTGCGCGAATTGGCGCACCTTGGCTTCACCGGAGTGCCGCCACTGACTCCTCCAAAAACGGCGAAGATCCGAGCGGCGCTTCCCACTTTCGCATCGGCGTCCCGAACTCCGCCCCGGCTGACGCGGTTTACCGTACTCGTGCGACGGTCGCCGGCGAGCACGTGGAAAGACGCCGATATCGTGCCCGAATCGGCTCCGTTCGGCTTCGCCGGAGTGCCAGCACTGGCTCGGCGAAAGACGACGAACATCCGAGCGACGGTTCTCACTATTGCGTACGCGTCGCAAACCCCGCCCCGGCAGACGCACTTTGCCGTACTCGTGCGACGGTCGCCGGCGAGCACGTAGAAAGACGCCGATATCGTGCCGGAATCGGCCCCGTTTGGCTTCGCCGGAGTGCCAGCACTCACTCGGCCACAAACGGCGAACATCCGAGCGGCGGTTCCCACTTAGCCGTCGGCGTCCCGAACTCCGCCCCGGCAGACGCGGTTGCCGAGCTCGTGCGACTAGCGACCGCGAAGCCGTCTCGCGACGCCGCTTTCGTGCGCGGCTCCCACTGCGACCTGGGTCACCCGAGGTCGACGAGCAAAAAAGAATGTCGAAAAAAATTTTTTTTTTTTTGCGTCTGCCGGGGTGCCCCTATAATAGCAGCGATAAGCACCCAGACCGCCATGGGTCGCTCGCCCCGGCTGACGTGGTTTTTCGTTTTCCTGCGGTGGTCGTCGTCAAGCACGTCCAAACACGCCACTTTCGTGGGCGCATTCGCGCTCTTTCGCTTCGCCGGAGTGCCAGCACTCACTCTGCCAAAAACGGCGAACATCCGAGCGGCGGTTCCCACTTTTGCGTCGGCGTCGCAAACCCCGCCCCGGCAGACGAGGTTTGCCGTACTCGTGCGACGGTGGCCGGCGGGCACGTCGAAAGACGCCGATATCGTGCGCGAATTGGCGCACCTTGGCTTCACCGGAGTGCCGCCACTGACTCCTCCAAAAACGGCGAAGATCCGAGCGGCGCTTCCCACTTTCGCATCGGCGTCCCGAACTCCGCCCCGGCTGACGCGGTTTACCGTACTCGTGCGACGGTCGCCGGCGAGCACGTGGAAAGACGCCGATATCGTGCCCGAATCGGCTCCGTTCGGCTTCGCCGGATTGCCAGCACTGGCTCGGCGAAAGACGACGAACATCCGAGCGACGGTTCTCACTATTGCGTACGCGTCGCAAACCCCGCCCCGGCAGACGCACTTTGCCGTACTCGTGCGACGGTCGCCGGCGAGCACGTAGAAAGACGCCGATATCGTGCCGGAATCGGCCCCGTTTGGCTTCGCCGGAGTGCCAGCACTCACTCGGCCACAAACGGCGAACATCCGAGCGGCGGTTCCCACTTAGCCGTCGGCGTCCCGAACTCCGCCCCGGCAGACGCGGTTGCCGAGCTCGTGCGACTAGCGACCGCGAAGCCGTCTCGCGACGCCGCTTTCGTGCGCGGCTCCCACTGCGACCTGGGTCACCCGAGGTCGACGAGCAAAAAAGAATGTCGAAAAAAATTTTTTTTTTTTTTTGCGTCTGCCGGGGTGCCCCTATAATAGCAGCGATAAGCACCCAGACCGCCATGGGTCGCTCGCCCCGGCTGACGTGGTTTTTCGTTTTCCTGCGGTGGTCGTCGTCAAGCACGTCCAAACACGCCACTTTCGTGGGCGCATTCGCGCTCTTTCGCTTCGCCGGAGTGCCAGCACTCACTCTGCCAAAAACGGCGAACATCCTAGTGGCGGTTCCCACTTTTGCGTCGGCGTCGCCAACCCCGCCCCGGCATACGCGGTTTGCCGTACTCGTGCGGCGGTGGCCGGCGGGCACGTCGAAAGACACCGATATCGTGCGCGAGTCGATGCTTCTTGGTCTCGCAGGAGGGCCGCCACTCACTCCTGCAAAAACGGCGAAGATCCGAGCGGCGCTTCCCACTTTTTCGTCGGCGTCGCAAACCTCGCCCCGGCAGACGCGCTTTGCCGTACTCGTGCGACGGTCGCCGGCGAGCACGTCGAAATACGCCGATATCGTGCCCGAATCGGCCCCGTTTCGCTTCGCCGGAGTGCCAGCACTCGCTCGGCCAAAGACGACGAACATCCGAGCGACGGTTCCCACTATTGCGTACGCGTCGCGAACCCCGCCCCGGCAGACGCGGTTTGCCGTACTCGTGCGGCGGTGGCCGGCGGGCACGTCGAAAGACGCCGATATCGTGCACGAATTGGCGCTCCTTGGCTTCACCGGAGTGCCAGCACTCACTCGGCCAAAAACGGCGAACATCCGAGCAGCGGTACCCACTTAGCCGTCGGCATCCCGAACTCCGCGCCGGCTGACGCGGTTGCCGAGCTCGTGCGACTAGCGACCGCGAACGCGTCTCGCGACGCCGCTTTCGTGCGCGGCTCCCATTGCGACCTGGGTTACCCGAGCTCGACCAGCAAAAAAGAAGGTCGAAAATTTTTTTTTTTTTTTCTGCGTCTGCCGGGGTGCCCCTATAATAGCAGCGATAAGCACCCAGACCGCCGTGTGTCGCTCGCCCCGGCTGACGTGGTTTTTCGTACTCCTGCAGCGGTCGCCGTCACGCACGTCCAAATACGCCACTTTCGTGGGCGCATTCGCGCTCTTTCGCGTCGCCGGAGTGCCAGCACTCACTCTGCCAAAAACGGCCAACATCCGAGCGGCGGTTCCCACTTTTGCGTCGGCGTCGTAAACCCCGCCCCGGCAGACGCGGTTTGCCCTACTCGTGCGACGGTCGCCGGCGAGCGCGTCGAAAGACGCCGATATCGTGCGCTAATTGGCGCTCCTTGGCTTCTCCGGAGTGCCGCCACTCACTCCTCCAAAAACGGCGAAGATCCGAGCGGCGTTCTCCACTTTCGCATCGGCGTCCCGAACTCCGCCCGGGCTGACGCGGTTTACCGTACTCGTGCGACGGTCGCCGGCGGGCACGTCGAAAGACGCCGATATCGTGCCGTAATCGGCCCCGTTTGGCTTCGCCCGAGTGCCAGCACTCACTCGGCCAAAAACGGCGAACATCCGAGCAGCGTTTCCCACTTTCGCATCGGCGTCCCGAAGCCCGCCCCGGCAGACGCGGTTTGCCCTACTCGAGCGACGGTCGCCGGCGATCACGTCGAAAGGCGCCGAATTCGTGCACAAATCGATGCTTCTTGGTCTCGCAGGAGGGCCGCCACTCACTCCTGCAAAAACGGCGAAGATCCGAGTTGCGCTTCCCACTTTTTCGTCGGCGTCCCGAACTACGCCCCGGCTGACGCGGTTTACCGTACTCGTGCGACGGTCGCCGGCGGGCACTTCAAAATACGCCGATTTCGTGGGCGCATTCACGCTGTTTCGCTTCCCCGGAGTGCCAACACTCACTCTGCCGAAAGCGGCGATCATCCGAGCGGCGGTTCCCACTTTTGCGTCGGCTTCGCAAACGGCGCCCCGGCAGACGCGCTCGTGCGACGTACTCGTGCGACGGTCGCCGGCGAGCACGTCGAAAGACGCCGATATCGTGCTCGAATCGACCCCGTTTCGCTTCGCCGGAGTGCTGCCAGTCACGGCGCAGAAAACGGCGAACAAGTGTTTTTTTCTTTTTTTTCCTAGAATTTGTGTTATAGAAGGCACATTTGATATCGGACGATAATTTTCAACTTTATCACGCGCACCGATTTTCGTGTAGAGGTTTGCAAGTTTATGGGAATTTCTCCACTTGGAATAATGCGATTTAGTAGTACTACGAGAACTTCATGGATGTACTCAAGGGTACGGGGCAAGTCAGTTACGTCAACACCTGCAGATTTTTTACACTTCAAACTGAAAATTGTTGGTTGTGAGTCCTCGTGTGATATTAAAGGCCGATTCGCTAACACATAGAACAAAGAAAGAAAGGAAGAAAAAACGCCCGCGCTCGCTCAAGAAACCTGGGTTCGCAACAAGTGGCAACAACAAGCAACCGAGCGAGTGCGCCAAAACCCGTGGCGGCCGAACAAACGCGAAGTCCCAACCGCGTCAGCCGGGGCGGCACGGGACAGGAAAAATCACTTCAGCCGGGGCGGCGGGGCACCGAATAAACCTCGTCACCTCGTCGCAGGATAAAAGAGGAAACAAAAAGTCTAAACAGCGTCTGCTGGAGCGAATGCGTAATAAAACAACAACAACAACAAAAAAAAAAACACCCGCGCTCAAGAAGTCTGCAATCACCACAAAAGGCGACTGTGACCGAGCAGCGTCAGCCGGGGCCGTGCGGAAACGGAAAAACCGCGACTACCGGGGCGTCGAGGCACCGAAAAATCCACTTCAGCCGCGGCGAAAAAAAAAAACAAAAAGAAAGACGGAGGGGGGGGGGGAACCACGTCTGCCGGGGCGAAGGAAAAAAAAAAAACGCGTCTGCCGGGGCGAGCCCGGGTGCGGCACCACCGGGAAAACTGTGGCAAACAGACATGGCGATCGAGTGAGTGGGCCGCCAGCCAGGCTCAGCCAAAAAGTGCAAAGTCCGAACTGCGTCAGCCGGGGCGGCAAAAACCACGTCAGCCGGGGCGGCGCAAAAAACCGCGTCTGCCGGGGCGGCACGAAACCGCGTCAGCCGGGGCGGCGCGAAAACTGCGTCAGCCGGGGCGAAAGAAAAAAAAAAAAAACGCGTCTGCCGGGGCGAGCCCGGGTGCGGCACCACCGGGAAAACTGTGGCAAACAGACATGGCGATCGAGTGAGTGGGCCGCCAGCCAGGCACAGCCGAAAAGTGCAAAGTCCGAACCGTGTCAGCCGGGGCGGCAAAAAACCGCGTCAGCCGGGGCGGCGCAAAAAACCGCGTCTGCCGGGGCGGCACGAAACCGCGTCAGCCGGGGCGGCGCGAAAACTGCGTCAGCCGGGGCGAGCCCGGGTGCGGCACCACCGGGAAAACTGTGGCAAACAGACATGGCGATCGAGTGAGTGGGCCGCCAGCCAGGCTCAGCCAAAAAGTGCCAAGTCCGAACTGCGTCAGCCGGGGCGGCAAAAAACCGCGTCAGCCGGGGCGGCGCAAAAAACCGCGTCTGCCGGGGCGGCGCGAAAACCGCGTCTGCCGGGGCGGCGCGAAAACTGCGTCAGCCGGGGCGAAAGAAAAAAAAAACGCGTCTGCCGGGGCGAGCCCGGGTGCGGCACCACCGGGAAAACTGTGGCAAACAGACATGGCGATCGAGTGAGTGGGCCGCCAGCAAGGCTCAGCCAAAAAGTGCTAAGTCCGAACTGCGTCAGCTGGGGCGGCAAAAAACCGCGTCTGCCGGGGCGGCACGAAACCGCGTCAGCCGGGGCGGCGCGAAAACCGCGTCTGCCGGGGCGGCACGAAACCGCGTCAGCCGGGGCGGCGCGAAAACTGCGTCAGCCGGGGCGAGCCCGGGTGCGGCACCACCGGGAAAACTGTGGCAAACAGACATGGCGATCGAGTGAGTGGGCCGCCAGCCAGGCACAGCCGAAAAGTGCTAAGTCCGAACTGCGTCAGCCGGGGCGGCAAAAACCGCGTCAGCCGGGGCGGCGCGAAAACCGCGTCTGCCGGGGCGGCACGAAACCGCGTCAGCCGGGGCGGCGCGAAAACTGCGTCAGCCGGGGCGAGCCCGGGTGCGGCACCACCGGGAAAACTGTGGCTAACAGACATGGCGATCGAGTGAGTGGGCCACCAGCCAGGCTCAGCCAAAAAGTGCTAAGTCCGAACTGCGTCAGCCGGGGCGGCAAAAACCGCGTCAGCCGGGGCGGCGCAAAAAACCGCGTCTGCCGGGGCGGCACGAAACCGCGTCAGCCGGGGCGGCGCGAAAACTGCGTCAGCCGGGGCGAAAGAAAAAAAAAAAACGCGTCTGCCGGGGCGAGCCCGGGTGCGGCACCACCGGGAAAACTGTGGCAAACAGACATGGCGATCGAGTGAGTGGGCCGCCAGCCAGGCACAGCCGAAAAGTGCCAAGTCCGAACTGCGTCAGCCGGGGCGGCAAAAAACCGCGTCAGCCGGGGCGGCGCAAAAAACCGCGTCTGCCGGGGCGGCACGAAACCGCGTCAGCCGGGGCGGCGCGAAAACTGCGTCAGCCGGGGCGAGCCCGGGTGCGGCACCACCGGGAAAACTGTGGCAAACAGACATGGCGATCGAGTGAGTGGGCCGCCAGCCAGGCTCAGCCAAAAAGTGCCAAGTCCGAACTGCGTCAGCCGGGGCGGCGCAAAAAACCGCGTCTGCCGGGGCGGCGCGAAAACCGCGTCTGCCGGGGCGGCGCGAAAACTGCGTCAGCCGGGGCGAAAGAAAAAAAAAACGCGTCTGCCGGGGCGAGCCCGGGTGCGGCACCACCGGGAAAACTGTGGCAAACAGACATGGCGATCGAGTGAGTGGGCCGCCAGCAAGGCTCAGCCAAAAAGTGCCAAGTCCGAACTGCGTCAGCCGGGGCGGCAAAAAACCGCGTCTGCCGGGGCGGCACGAAACCGCGTCAGCCGGGGCGGCGCGAAAACCGCGTCTGCCGGGGCGGCACGAAACCGCGTCAGCCGGGGCGAGCCCGGGTGCGGCACCACCGGGAAAACTGTGGCAAACAGACATGGCGATCGAGTGAGTGGGCCGCCAGCCAGGCACAGCCGAAAAGTGCTAAGTCCGAACTGCGTCAGCCGGGGCGGCAAAAACCGCGTCAGCCGGGGCGGCGCAAAAACCGCGTCTGCCGGGGCGAATGCAAAAAAAACAAAGAAAAAAGCCCGCGCTTAATCAAAAGAAAACAAAGAAAAAAGCTTGCGCTTAATCAAAAGAAAACAAACAAAAAAAGTTCGCGCTTAAGCCTGGCGGTGGAACCACCGGGGCAAACAGACCTGGCGATCGAGTGAGTGGGCCGCCAGCCGGGGTGAGCCAAAAAGTGCAAAGTCGGAACCGCGTCAGCCGGGGCGGCGCGAAAACCGCGTCAGCCGGGGCGGCGCAAAAACTGCGTCAGCCGGGGCGGCACGGAAAAACGAAAACCGCGTCAGCCGGGGCGGCACGGAAAAACGAAAACCACGTCAGCCGGGGCGACATCAAAATGAGGAAAAAAAAAAAAAAACTGCCTTAGGACACCTGCGTACACTTTCATGCGTTTGGGCATATCTCTCTGTAACACGCGCGCCCCTCGTTACGCGCGGCACTCTGTTTTCTCCGACACCCATATTTCGGCGGCATGTGGCACGCGCGCCCGTCCCTACGCACGGCACACCGCA
>NW_027464965.1:62500-72500 GCF_043290135.1 Rhipicephalus microplus
CTTCCTCTTTCGGCAAGTCGTTGCGGCACCTTCCCAAAGCGCGCAGACCCGCTAATCGCGACGAGCGCGACGTGGCCGTGCCGCCTTTCCCTCGGCAGCAAGCAAAACGCCTGGCAACGTCGACGCTCCCCTAACCGCGATCTCGCACCGTGTTTCGTGTGGCGAATTCAAAAGCCGGCCGGCGCTGCTGCAACCATTACGGTCGGTACGCATACGCCGCGGAGGGCGGGACGGTCATCGGAGCGTGCGGTTCCTCCATCGAGTACTGCGCACCTCGGCCGTCGCATCGCCGTGCCATGACCGGCCGCGCGTCAACGCGAACCGGTGCCAGCGAGATCCCTCGCCTGCAAGAACCGACCGGCAGCCTCCGTCACCCGAGGACGCGGAGGCGCTTGCCGCGGACGGCGGGACGGTATGCACTGGTGCACAGCGGACCCGTCACATCGCCAGTTCCTTGACCGACCGCCGACGCTTGTGCCGTTCCTCTCGTACTTGGCAGTCGCCGCGCGATTGTCGGGTCTCGTTCTTGCACGCTCGAACGGTCGGGAGGGCACTCGGCTGGCGTTTCGGGAACGCGCAGCCTCGCCTTCTACCGACGTAACCACGACTCGCCGTTCGCGCTCCGCCGCTCCTGTTTACAGTACTAGGCGGTCCCGCAGCGGTCGGGTCGCGCATTTCGAGCGCTTCGAGCCACGGTGCAGTGGCGGGTCGAAAGCCGACCTATGAGTGCGTTGCGCCGTTTGTACCCGCGTCCGCCACCTGGCCGACCGTCCAAGGTCGCGGTGTTGGCGTCCGCTGGGCGCAACAATTTGTCACGGGGTGCCGCTCCACATTCAGGCAGCCCCGTGGGGAAAAGCCGACCCCGCGTCCAAACGGGGTCAGCGGCAGAAAGTGTCGGGCGCAGACGCAGCTGAGGCGCTCACCCTTCACAATCCGTTAATGATCCTTCCGCAGGTTCACCTACGGAAACCTTGTTACGACTTTTACTTCCTCTAAATGATCAAGTTTGGTCATCTTTCCAACAGACCGGCGCAACCGAAAGGCCGCGCCGGACATCGGTCCGAAGACCTCACTAAATCATTCAATCGGTAGTAGCGACGGGCGGTGTGTACAAAGGGCAGGGACGTAATCAACGCGAGCTTATGACTCGCGCTTACTGGGAATTCCTCGTTCAAGGGGAACAATTGCAAGCCCCTATCCCAATCACGAAAGAAGTTCCACGGGTTACCCAGTCTTTTCAGACAGGGATAAAGACACGCTGCTTCCTTCAGTGTAGCGCGCGTGCGGCCCCGGACATCTAAGGGCATCACAGACCTGTTATTGCTCTGTTTCGTGCGGCTAGGAGCCGCTTGTCCCTCTAAGAAGGTTGTAAGGTGCTGGGAACCCCGCACCTATTTAATAGGCTAGAGTCTCGTTCGTTATCGGAATTAACCAGACAAATCGCTCCACCAACTAAGAACGGCCATGCACCACCATCCACCGAATCAAGAAAGAGCTCTCAATCTGTCAATCCTCCCAGTGTCCGGGCCGGGTAAGTTTTCCCGTGTTGAGTCAAATTAAGCCGCAGGCTCCACTCCTGGTGGTGCCCTTCCGTCAATTCCTTTAAGTTTCAGCTTTGCAACCATACTTCCCCCGGAACCCAAATACTTTGGTTTCCCGGAAGCTGCCCGCCGAGTCATTTGAGTAACTCAGGCGGATCGCTGGTTGGCATCGTTTATGGTCAGAACTAGGGCGGTATCTGATCGCCTTCGAACCTCTGACTTTCGTTCTTGATCAATGAAAACATTCTTGGCAAATGCTTTCGCAGTAGTTCGTCTTGCGACGGTCCAAGAATTTCACCTCTAGCGCCGCAATACGAATGCCCCCGTCCGTCCCTCTTAATCATTACCTCGTATTCCAAAAACCAACAGAACAGAAACGAGGTCTTGTTCTATTATTCCATGCAAGTTTATTCAGGCGACTCGCCTGCGTTGAGCACTCTAATTTTTTCAAAGTAAAAGCACCGGCCATCTCGAGGCACACAATGAAGTGCACCAAGAAAGAACCGGCATGATGTTCAGTCCGAGCCGTCGCATCGGGTAGATGCACTACTCGTCTGGAACTGAGATCCAACTACGAGCTTTTTAACCGCAGCAGCTTTAGTATACGCTATTGGAGCTGGAATTACCGCGGCTGCTGGCACCAGACTTTCCCTCCAATTGATCCTCGTTAAAGGATTTAGAGTGTACTCATTTCAATTACGGGGCCTCAAAAGAGTCCCGTATTGTTATTTTTCGTCACTACCTCCCCGTGCCGGGAGTGGGTAATTTGCGCGCCTGCTGCCTTCCTTGGATGTGGTAGCCGTTTCTCAGGCTCCCTCTCCGGAATCGAACCCTGATTCTCCGTTACCCGTAACAACCATGGTAAGCAAGTAACCTACCATCGAAAGTTGATAAGGCAGACACTTGAAAGAAACGTCGCCGGCTCGTGGCCATGCGATCAGCACAAAGTTATCCAGAGTCACCACACAATACGGGCCGAAACCCGATCGATCTTGGTCTAATAAAAGCACCCGTTACCCAAAGGGCTCCAGGCTCACTGCATGTATTAGCTCTAGAATTGCCACAGTTATCCAAGTAGGAAGAAACGATCTAAGGAACCATAACTGATTTAATGAGCCATTCGCGGTTTCGCCTTATTTCGGCATGTACTTAGACATGCATGGCTTAATCTTTGAGACAAGCATATGATTACTGGCAGGATCAACCAGGTAATCGTTCGACTGCGCGTCCGTCCTCGCCCTCGGCGGGCCGGACGCAGTCTGTGTGCGGCGGAGGCCACCTTCAGGCGCCCCAACACGCTTATTTTGCACTCCGAGATGACGGCGTTCGAGCTCGCTACGGCACAACCTTCCCGAAAGACGAGTGGGAGCCGTGCGGCAAGAAGCACGTTCATGCTCGCTCTTTTTCGTTGCATCGACTCGGTCGCGCCGTGCGGGTTGCCCAAGCCCGCTGCACTGTCGGTGGACCGGCCGGAACTAGCAACGGAGCCGAGACTGCAAAGCCGCCAGACGACGGGTCACGCCCGCGTCTTCGGCGCTTTCGCATCTGAATCGCCCGAGGACGACACGGAACACACCTCGATATCGTGGTAAAACGGCACCGTCCGACAACCAGCCCCTAACGCATCAAGCGGATGAGGCTGCAGACGACTGCCGTGGATTCCCCTGGAGCAGACCCGAGGACACGCTTGACGAGGCCGAAGCCCGCCGCATATCAGACACCCGGTCGCTTTCGCGTACGCCGCTCACGAGAACCCCCACATAATAGCAGCGATAAGTACCCAGACCTCCTTGGGCCCTAATACGAGCGTACTCGAGAAAATTTCACCGCGGGTGTGCCCCGAAACGTGTGGCATGTTGAGCGTGCCACAAGTCTACGTCGCTCTCAAACCCGCCGAGGTCGTAGAATTTGCGACCCTACTCACGAAATTCCCACCGAGGATACGGCCGCAAACGTACCGCACCTTGGGTAGGCCACGAGTTTGTGCAACACTACGCTGACGGCACAGCACCGAGGTCGTGCGCGCACGCACGGGAAAATTCCGCCGCGGTTTCTGCCGAAAACGTGAGGCACCACGACTCTCCGCAAGTTCGCGTCGACTGCGAAAGACCGAAGTCGTGAACGACGTGTCCGCTACTCGCCGCCGACACGCTGGACACCAAACGTACAACGACTCGACGGCGTCGTAGAGGCCCACGACGCGGTTTTCCTTAACGACGTCTCGGCGTGGCACCGACAGGTTAGAACGGCCGACCAACGTTCCCTGTCCGCCGTTCGGCTCAGTCGAAGGGCTCGGCGACTTCGGCAACGCTGCGAAGCCGCACGGTGACGCACGCCATGTCCCCATTTTTTTTTTCTTTCTGCGTCTGCCGGGGTGCCCCTATAATAGCAGCGATAAGCACCCAGACCGCCGTGGGTCGCTCGCCCCGGCTGACGTGGTTTTTCGTACTCCTGCGGCGGTCGCCGTCAAGCACGTCCAAATACGCTACTTTCGTGGGCGCATTCACGCTCTTTCGCTTCGCCGGAGTGCCAGCACTCACTCTGCCAAAAACGGCGAACATCCGAGCGGCGGTTCCCACTTTTGCGTCGGCGTCGCAAACCCCGCCCCGGCAGACGAGGTTTGCCGTACTCGTGCGACGGTGGCCGGCGGGCACGTCGAAAGACGCCGATATCGTGCGCGAATTGGCGCACCTTGGCTTCACCGGAGTGCCGCCACTGACTCCTCCAAAAACGGCGAAGATCCGAGCGGCGCTTCCCACTTTCGCATCGGCGTCCCGAACTCCGCCCCGGCTGACGCGGTTTACCGTACTCGTGCGACGGTCGCCGGCGAGCACGTGGAAAGACGCCGATATCGTGCCCGAATCGGCTCCGTTCGGCTTCGCCGGAGTGCCAGCACTGGCTCGGCGAAAGACGACGAACATCCGAGCGACGGTTCTCACTATTGCGTACGCGTCGCAAACCCCGCCCCGGCAGACGCACTTTGCCGTACTCGTGCGACGGTCGCCGGCGAGCACGTAGAAAGACGCCGATATCGTGCCGGAATCGGCCCCGTTTGGCTTCGCCGGAGTGCCAGCACTCACTCGGCCACAAACGGCGAACATCCGAGCGGCGGTTCCCACTTAGCCGTCGGCGTCCCGAACTCCGCCCCGGCAGACGCGGTTGCCGAGCTCGTGCGACTAGCGACCGCGAAGCCGTCTCGCGACGCCGCTTTCGTGCGCGGCTCCCACTGCGACCTGGGTCACCCGAGGTCGACGAGCAAAAAAGAATGTCGAAAAAAATTTTTTTTTTTTTTTGCGTCTGCCGGGGTGCCCCTATAATAGCAGCGATAAGCACCCAGACCGCCATGGGTCGCTCGCCCCGGCTGACGTGGTTTTTCGTTTTCCTGCGGTGGTCGTCGTCAAGCACGTCCAAACACGCCACTTTCGTGGGCGCATTCGCGCTCTTTCGCTTCGCCGGAGTGCCAGCACTCACTCTGCCAAAAACGGCGAACATCCGAGCGGCGGTTCCCACTTTTGCGTCGGCGTCGCAAACCCCGCCCCGGCAGACGAGGTTTGCCGTACTCGTGCGACGGTGGCCGGCGGGCACGTCGAAAGACGCCGATATCGTGCGCGAATTGGCGCACCTTGGCTTCACCGGAGTGCCGCCACTGACTCCTCCAAAAACGGCGAAGATCCGAGCGGCGCTTCCCACTTTCGCATCGGCGTCCCGAACTCCGCCCCGGCTGACGCGGTTTACCGTACTCGTGCGACGGTCGCCGGCGAGCACGTGGAAAGACGCCGATATCGTGCCCGAATCGGCTCCGTTCGGCTTCGCCGGATTGCCAGCACTGGCTCGGCGAAAGACGACGAACATCCGAGCGACGGTTCTCACTATTGCGTACGCGTCGCAAACCCCGCCCCGGCAGACGCACTTTGCCGTACTCGTGCGACGGTCGCCGGCGAGCACGTAGAAAGACGCCGATATCGTGCCGGAATCGGCCCCGTTTGGCTTCGCCGGAGTGCCAGCACTCACTCGGCCACAAACGGCGAACATCCGAGCGGCGGTTCCCACTTAGCCGTCGGCGTCCCGAACTCCGCCCCGGCAGACGCGGTTGCCGAGCTCGTGCGACTAGCGACCGCGAAGCCGTCTCGCGACGCCGCTTTCGTGCGCGGCTCCCACTGCGACCTGGGTCACCCGAGGTCGACGAGCAAAAAAGAATGTCGAAAAAAAATTTTTTTTTTTTTTTTTGCGTCTGCCGGGGTGCCCCTATAATAGCAGCGATAAGCACCCAGACCGCCATGGGTCGCTCGCCCCGGCTGACGTGGTTTTTCGTTTTCCTGCGGTGGTCGTCGTCAAGCACGTCCAAACACGCCACTTTCGTGGGCGCATTCGCGCTCTTTCGCTTCGCCGGAGTGCCAGCACTCACTCTGCCAAAAACGGCGAACATCCTAGTGGCGGTTCCCACTTTTGCGTCGGCGTCGCCAACCCCGCCCCGGCATACGCGGTTTGCCGTACTCGTGCGGCGGTGGCCGGCGGGCACGTCGAAAGACACCGATATCGTGCGCGAGTCGATGCTTCTTGGTCTCGCAGGAGGGCCGCCACTCACTCCTGCAAAAACGGCGAAGATCCGAGCGGCGCTTCCCACTTTTTCGTCGGCGTCGCAAACCTCGCCCCGGCAGACGCGCTTTGCCGTACTCGTGCGACGGTCGCCGGCGAGCACGTCGAAATACGCCGATATCGTGCCCGAATCGGCCCCGTTTCGCTTCGCCGGAGTGCCAGCACTCGCTCGGCCAAAGACGACGAACATCCGAGCGACGGTTCCCACTATTGCGTACGCGTCGCGAACCCCGCCCCGGCAGACGCGGTTTGCCGTACTCGTGCGGCGGTGGCCGGCGGGCACGTCGAAAGACGCCGATATCGTGCACGAATTGGCGCTCCTTGGCTTCACCGGAGTGCCAGCACTCACTCGGCCAAAAACGGCGAACATCCGAGCAGCGGTACCCACTTAGCCGTCGGCATCCCGAACTCCGCGCCGGCTGACGCGGTTGCCGAGCTCGTGCGACTAGCGACCGCGAACGCGTCTCGCGACGCCGCTTTCGTGCGCGGCTCCCATTGCGACCTGGGTTACCCGAGCTCGACCAGCAAAAAAGAAGGTCGAAAATTTTTTTTTTTTTTCTGCGTCTGCCGGGGTGCCCCTATAATAGCAGCGATAAGCACCCAGACCGCCGTGTGTCGCTCGCCCCGGCTGACGTGGTTTTTCGTACTCCTGCAGCGGTCGCCGTCACGCACGTCCAAATACGCCACTTTCGTGGGCGCATTCGCGCTCTTTCGCGTCGCCGGAGTGCCAGCACTCACTCTGCCAAAAACGGCCAACATCCGAGCGGCGGTTCCCACTTTTGCGTCGGCGTCGTAAACCCCGCCCCGGCAGACGCGGTTTGCCCTACTCGTGCGACGGTCGCCGGCGAGCGCGTCGAAAGACGCCGATATCGTGCGCTAATTGGCGCTCCTTGGCTTCTCCGGAGTGCCGCCACTCACTCCTCCAAAAACGGCGAAGATCCGAGCGGCGTTCTCCACTTTCGCATCGGCGTCCCGAACTCCGCCCGGGCTGACGCGGTTTACCGTACTCGTGCGACGGTCGCCGGCGGGCACGTCGAAAGACGCCGATATCGTGCCGTAATCGGCCCCGTTTGGCTTCGCCCGAGTGCCAGCACTCACTCGGCCAAAAACGGCGAACATCCGAGCAGCGTTTCCCACTTTCGCATCGGCGTCCCGAAGCCCGCCCCGGCAGACGCGGTTTGCCCTACTCGAGCGACGGTCGCCGGCGATCACGTCGAAAGGCGCCGAATTCGTGCACGAATCGATGCTTCTTGGTCTCGCAGGAGGGCCGCCACTCACTCCTGCAAAAACGGCGAAGATCCGAGTTGCGCTTCCCACTTTTTCGTCGGCGTCCCGAACTACGCCCCGGCTGACGCGGTTTACCGTACTCGTGCGACGGTCGCCGGCGGGCACTTCAAAATACGCCGATTTCGTGGGCGCATTCACGCTGTTTCGCTTCCCCGGAGTGCCAACACTCACTCTGCCGAAAGCGGCGATCATCCGAGCGGCGGTTCCCACTTTTGCGTCGGCTTCGCAAACGGCGCCCCGGCAGACGCGCTCGTGCGACGTACTCGTGCGACGGTCGCCGGCGAGCACGTCGAAAGACGCCGATATCGTGCTCGAATCGACCCCGTTTCGCTTCGCCGGAGTGCTGCCAGTCACGGCGCAGAAAACGGCGAACAAGTGTTTTTTTTTTTTTTTCCTAGAATTTGTGTTATAGAAGGCACATTTGATATCGGACGATAATTTTCAACTTTATCACGCGCACCGATTTTCGTGTAGAGGTTTGCAAGTTTATGGGAATTTCTCCACTTGGAATAATGCGATTTAGTAGTACTACGAGAACTTCATGGATGTACTCAAGGGTACGGGGCAAGTCAGTTACGTCAACACCTGCAGATTTTTTACACTTCAAACTGAAAATTGTTGGTTGTGAGTCCTCGTGTGATATTAAAGGCCGATTCGCTAACACATAGAACAAAGAAAGAAAGGAAGAAAAAACGCCCGCGCTCGCTCAAGAAACCTGGGTTCGCAACAAGTGGCAACAACAAGCAACCGAGCGAGTGCGCCAAAACCCGTGGCGGCCGAACAAACGCGAAGTCCCAACCGCGTCAGCCGGGGCGGCACGGGACAGGAAAAATCACTTCAGCCGGGGCGGCGGGGCACCGAATAAACCTCGTCACCTCGTCGCAGGATAAAAGAGGAAACAAAAAGTCTAAACAGCGTCTGCTGGAGCGAATGCGTAATAAAACAACAACAACAACAAAAAAAAAAAACACCCGCGCTCAAGAAGTCTGCAATCACCACAAAAGGCGACTGTGACCGAGCAGCGTCAGCCGGGGCCGTGCGGAAACGGAAAAACCGCGACTACCGGGGCGTCGAGGCACCGAAAAATCCACTTCAGCCGCGGCGAAAAAAAAAAACAAAAAGAAAGACGGAGGGGGGGGGGGGAACCACGTCTGCCGGGGCGAAGGAAAAAAAAAAACGCGTCTGCCGGGGCGAGCCCGGGTGCGGCACCACCGGGAAAACTGTGGCAAACAGACATGGCGATCGAGTGAGTGGGCCGCCAGCCAGGCTCAGCCAAAAAGTGCAAAGTCCGAACTGCGTCAGCCGGGGCGGCAAAAACCACGTCAGCCGGGGCGGCGCAAAAAACCGCGTCTGCCGGGGCGGCACGAAACCGCGTCAGCCGGGGCGGCGCGAAAACTGCGTCAGCCGGGGCGAAAGAAAAAAAAAAAAAACGCGTCTGCCGGGGCGAGCCCGGGTGCGGCACCACCGGGAAAACTGTGGCAAACAGACATGGCGATCGAGTGAGTGGGCCGCCAGCCAGGCACAGCCGAAAAGTGCAAAGTCCGAACCGTGTCAGCCGGGGCGGCAAAAAACCGCGTCAGCCGGGGCGGCGCAAAAAACCGCGTCTGCCGGGGCGGCACGAAACCGCGTCAGCCGGGGCGGCGCGAAAACTGCGTCAGCCGGGGCGAGCCCGGGTGCGGCACCACCGGGAAAACTGTGGCAAACAGACATGGCGATCGAGTGAGTGGGCCGCCAGCCAGGCTCAGCCAAAAAGTGCCAAGTCCGAACTGCGTCAGCCGGGGCGGCAAAAAACCGCGTCAGCCGGGGCGGCGCAAAAAACCGCGTCTGCCGGGGCGGCGCGAAAACCGCGTCTGCCGGGGCGGCGCGAAAACTGCGTCAGCCGGGGCGAAAGAAAAAAAAAAACGCGTCTGCCGGGGCGAGCCCGGGTGCGGCACCACCGGGAAAACTGTGGCAAACAGACATGGCGATCGAGTGAGTGGGCCGCCAGCAAGGCTCAGCCAAAAAGTGCTAAGTCCGAACTGCGTCAGCTGGGGCGGCAAAAAACCGCGTCTGCCGGGGCGGCACGAAACCGCGTCAGCCGGGGCGGCGCGAAAACCGCGTCTGCCGGGGCGGCACGAAACCGCGTCAGCCGGGGCGGCGCGAAAACTGCGTCAGCCGGGGCGAGCCCGGGTGCGGCACCACCGGGAAAACTGTGGCAAACAGACATGGCGATCGAGTGAGTGGGCCGCCAGCCAGGCACAGCCGAAAAGTGCTAAGTCCGAACTGCGTCAGCCGGGGCGGCAAAAACCGCGTCAGCCGGGGCGGCGCGAAAACCGCGTCTGCCGGGGCGGCACGAAACCGCGTCAGCCGGGGCGGCGCGAAAACTGCGTCAGCCGGGGCGAGCCCGGGTGCGGCACCACCGGGAAAACTGTGGCTAACAGACATGGCGATCGAGTGAGTGGGCCACCAGCCAGGCTCAGCCAAAAAGTGCTAAGTCCGAACTGCGTCAGCCGGGGCGGCAAAAACCGCGTCAGCCGGGGCGGCGCAAAAAACCGCGTCTGCCGGGGCGGCACGAAACCGCGTCAGCCGGGGCGGCG
>NW_027464965.1:77500-82500 GCF_043290135.1 Rhipicephalus microplus
GTTGTTGTCTTTTGTAGTTTTACAAGTTCTTTCGTCTGTCTTCAATTTTCAGCACTGTAGGATGGCCTCGTTAATCTTTTCCACCATTGTTTCAAGTATTTTCATTGTTTCTTTTTGTTTGATTATTTCTGGCTTTCTATTTTGCAGGTTTTGTCCTAAAATTCTTTTTAGTTCCTTTCTTTCGTTTGTTACAATGGGACATTGCTGTAAGTAGTGGTCAAAACTTTCTATTATGTTTGAACAATAACATGTCGCTTGTTGCAGTATTCCGAATCGTGTAAAGTAGAATGGAAATCTTCCATGTCCTGTTATTGCCTGTGATGTGTAGTAATTAGTTGGAAAATGTGGCGGAATGAAATTTGTATTTCTTATCCATGTAAATGTGTAGCTATGCTTGCCTTCTTTCTTCCATAATTCATTCCACTCGTCATTTAACTTTTTCTTTAATTCTTTTGCTATAACTGTTTTCGTTATGGGAACAAATATTTCCTCTCCATCTTTGCTCGCTTCTTTTGCGCATTCGTCGGCTAATGTGTTCCCTATATTCCCACTGTGTGCTTTTACGTAGGTCAGTTTAATATCTTTACTTTGTGTTTGGCTTAAGGTTTTCCTGATGTTACAAATAATTGGATTTAGGTTATCTGGATTTTTTATTGCCAGAAGTGCAGATTGGCTGTCTGTAAAAAGCTGGTATTTAACGAAAGCTTGTAGAGGCCAGATATGTTCTATTGCTTTCTGGATTGCAATGATCTCAGCCTCGTAATTACTGCTGTGTTCTGGAAGTTTATATTTTTTCACTGTTTGGATTTGGTTATCTTTGTTTAGTATTATAAATGCCGCTCCTGTTTCTTTTTCTTTCTTTGATCCGTCTGTGTATATTTTGAAGTCTGCTTCTTCCTCTGTTGTTCCAAAGGGTATGCTAACTTTATTTGCTGGATGATCTTGCCATTGGTCGTGTTTCTTCATTATTTCGTTTTCGGTGTATACTTTCTGTTGCCATGTGAAGTTCTTTCCTTTCTTAAGTATGTAGTGTAATTCGTTTTCTTTTTCGATTGTCAAATGGAGAGGTGGAATGTTTGCTAATATGTTGAGTGAAAGATTTGATGTTGTTTTGAATGATTTAGTTATTAATAATAAAGGTAATCTTTGGATTGATTTCAGTTTTTTAATAAAAATGGTTTTTCGGCTATACCATGCTGGGGAGGCGTATGTAACCATTCGTTCTATACCCCTTTTATATATTAACTGTAGTGTGTTTCTATTTGTATGTTTGTCGTCTTTTATTGTACGACTTAAATTATACGTGACTTCGTCTACTTTTCTTTTTAAGTATTTTAGATGTGGGAGGAATGTTAGTTTTGTGTCCAAGACCACCCCTAGAATTTTCATTTCGTTAACCATTTTGATTTTATCCTGTCCAATTTTTATTTGGGGTTGATGGCTAATGTACTGCTTTCCGATTATCATATATTCCGATTTTTCCTTATTCAGGGTTATTCCTTTTTGATGTGCCCACTGATTTATTAGTGTTAGTGCCTTCGTAGCTTTTTCCTCCACCTCTTTTCTTGAGCGGAACTTTATGTGTAACACCACGTCGTCCGCAAAGGCTTGGATGTGTACTCCTTCTTGAAGCTGAGTTTCTAATAGGTCGCCTATTGTTATATTCCAACAGAGTGGGCTTAAAGGTGACCCCTGTGGGGAACCTGAAGTTAGTGTTTTCTTAATTTTTACTCCATCTGTTTCATAGATTATTTTCCTGTTCCGTAGAATATTGTCCGCCAGTTTTATTAGGTTGTTGGGACACTTATATTCTTCTAATTTCTGAATAACTGCTTCGGGTTTTATAGAATTGAATGCGTTTTTAATATCTAGTGCTATTAGCATGCTGTTTAGCTTATCAATTTTCGCTTGGTTTATTCGTTTGATTATTTCTTCCAATGCCGTGGTTGTTGATGTCCCATGGGTAAATCCAAATTGTTTTTTGTTAAAATGGTGATTTTTAAACAAGAAATAATAGATTCTATCTTTTATGAGCTTTTCTAATATTTTTCCCAAAATCGAGTTAATAGCTATTGGGCGATATTTGTTTTCCTCGGATTTGTCCTCTCCGTTCCCTTTTGGAATCAATATAATTTTAGATTCTTTCCATCTTTGAGGAAAATGTCCGTGCTTTAAGCATGCATTAAAAAGATTGACAAAGAAAGTCTTATGCCTTTCATACATCACTTGTATGAGGTTAGTTTTTAGGTTGTCTGGTCCGGGGGTTACATCTTTCCTCAGATTTTTTACTATCTGCGTTACTTCAATCTCTGTAAATGGGAGGTCATCACTGGGTAAATTTCTTTCTCTCATTTCTGCTCCCGATGTCCAATTTCCTCCCTGTTTGTTATTGTTTATTGTGCCGTTGCTTGATTGTATTTGACTGTGTCCTGGCTCGTCATTTTCCATGCAGTTAGGGTATAAATTTCCTAGAATGTGTTCTATTGTTTCCTGAAGAGTCTTTGTGACTTCTCCATTTTCTTTTGTGATGCTTCTAAACATAACCTTGGTTTTCATCTTATTTCGTGCAATTTTATACGGTAGGATGAATGGATTTTTTGTAGCCTTAGTACATAGAGTTTTCCAACTGTTGTTTTTAGCCTGTTCTATCATGTTGTTATACGTGTCATGTTCTTTATAGTATTCCTTTTTGTATTGTTCTCTGATATCCCCTTTCGCCTTTTGATACCTCCTTCGTAGTGCTCTGACTCTCTTCCTTTCAATTTCTAGGTCTCTTGACCACCAAGTATTCGGTTTTTGTTTAGAAGGTTTTTTCTTTTTACTGAATTCCTTCTTAAGTTTCTCGATTTTCTCGTGTAGCGTATTCACTATTTCTTCAATACTTTCCTTCGTGTTTATTTTCCCCTGGACTTCCTCAAACCAGGGATCAATTTGCAACTTTTCCATGACTTTTGTTTGCCCTTTTAACGTTAGGCCATATTCCTCTGGAAGTTCTTCATTTTTAATAACAACTTTAATGTATCTGTGATCGCTGTGATTATAGGTTTTAAGTACTTCCCAGCTTTTAATATCCTGGTTTAGGTTTGCGTCACATATGGTGAGGTCAATCCAACCCCTCGCCCTACTTGTTTTAAATGTCGGAGGTGATTCTTTGGCATTTAATAATGTCAGGTTGTGTAATACTGTGAATTCTAATACTTTTTCACCTTTCTCATCCGTCTCCGTGCTTCCCCAAATTTGATGTTTTGAGTTGAAGTCACCCATTATTATCGTGTTAATGTCTATAAATTTCTGTAAAATGTTTCCTATTGCTGACATTGCCAGCTCGACGTTTTCATTCGGAGGACAGTAGCAGTTGATAATTAACAATTCTCTTTCACCTTTATTTATCTTGACTGCTATTAGTTTTTGTTCTATAATAATTGGGAAAGCGGTTATATTTTCTTTGTGTATTATGATGGCTGTCTTCGGGTCTTTGTTGTTGGCTATAACTTTATGCTTTAGCGGAAACCCTATGATTTTGTTGTTGAGCGAATATGGTTCTTGGAGTACAGATATGTCGAATTCTTTTTCTTGTTGAAAATTGTTTAGTGACTGATTTGCCTTAAATGCCCTGCCTAAATTTACCTGTATTATTTGTATTTCAGTGCTATTCGCCATTGTGCCTGTGTGTTGGGTACTCTTAGTTTAGTCTAGCTAGAATTTTGCCTTTCTCGGCCTGTACCTTTGTTATGTATACCGGGCATTCCCTGGACATCATAGAATGATCTGTCTCCGTGCGACCCTCAGTCTCGCAGATGTTGCAGTGCGATTCTGCTTCACATTCTCTTTGGTAGTGACCTCGTTGGCCACAGTTAATGCAGCGCTGGGGGCCATCGCAATCGGGAGCAATGTGGCCGTGCATGGCGCATCTTGTGCATCTGGGCCAAAAGATGTCGTCAAAGATCGGGCATCGTGACCAGCCGATGTTCAGTGCAGTTCGGCTTCCGATTGCTTTGTTTGCACTTCGATTTAGGGCAAGAATCACTGTCTTGCCTCTCTTGCCCGGCCATGTCTTCTTTATTGTTATGTCTTCTGGCGAGCACACCAAACGGTTTTGCCTGACGATTCGGGCTGGGAGATTGACCTCGTCAATTTCATCCTCGAGTCCAATTATTTTCTTATGGATCCTGTTCTCCTTTGGGAGCTTGGCTTCAACATTTCTCAGTTCTCTGTCCTTCTGAATGAACTGGAGAATCTTAGCTGAGTCTTCTTTTGACTTCGTCATCACGACAATTCCCTCTCTCCCTGGCCGAATTGTTGCTTCTTGGATTCCCAGGTCGAGGGGATCCACCCGCTGCCTCAGAAGCGATGCGACCTCTTTTTTCTCCATTGTTCCGGAAGATACCACCAGAGCATAGGTTGGTCGGCTCTCGGTTGCGGGAGTGTTGCTCTGTGTTGGCTCTTCCCTTTGTTCGAGTGGTTCTTCTTGTCTTCTTTTCTCCAATTCTTCGATCCTGCCTTTTTGGAACGCAATCTGTTGGGCCTGTTCCATTACCAGGTTTTTCAATTTAGCTTGTTCGGAGATTATCGCTTCAATCTGCTGGGCTACCGCCTCGTCGCCGCCCGTCAATGTAGAGATTTTAATGAGAGCCCTCATAGTATTCTTGTCTGCTTTGGAAAGTCTAGACAAAACTGTACCCTTTTCTCCGCGGCTGGTTGGGAGTGACGATTGTGAATTTCTGTCTTCGTCCCAGTTGTCTAGCGCTCCTTCGTTAGCAGCCGTTTGTGTTTGAGAGTGGATCTCTCCTCCTTCAGCTTCTTCGGTTTCGGTTCCTCGGCTGCCTCCCTCTACCTGGTCATTCTCGGTTGGGCTCCACCAATCTGTTTCAAGAGAAGCTTTGGCGGGCATCGCTCCTTGTGGTTCTTCTTTCTTTGCCTTCTCTTCTTTGTTGGTCACTTGTTTTTGTTCCACCCTCTTGGTCTTCTTCTTCTGTATCTTGTCTGTCTTCGCCCCTTGC
>NW_027464965.1:87500-99366 GCF_043290135.1 Rhipicephalus microplus
TGGCCGGCTTTCGCTCCTCGTGTTTACCGTGCGTTAAAGTTGCGCGTCCGTGGCTCTCGCAGCTCTTGCGCGCCCGGTCGCAGAGAGGAGTACGCAACCTCGACCGCACTTTCCCTGCAGGCTTCCTTCCGACTCGAAGTCCTGCGGCGGTCTCAACGAGGTGCCACATCCTCAATGCAGTCGGTCGCCCCCGTTTCGGTTGGGCTCTGGCACGACGGTCGCCACCGTCTCGCCCTTGAGTGGCCGCTGTTGGCGCTCGCTGTGAGGTGTTCAGCGTGCTGTCCGTGTTGCCGACGCGGTCAAAACGAGTCGACGGCTCACGTTCCCTTGTGCGCCGAAGGCTCTCTTGATATGTGATCCGACCCTCAGACAGACGAAGCCAAGGGAAGACCCAAGGCCGCAATGTGCGTTCAAAGAATCAGTGCTCAGTGTGTCCTGCAATTCACACCAAGTCTCGCAGCTGGCTGCGTTCTTCATCGACCCGAGAACCGAGTGATCCACCGCTTAGAGTCGTGAAAAAGTGTTTGTTCAATTCCGTACAGTCAAAACCAAACGTTTCTGGCACTCGGCCAAACAGTGGCCAAGAAGGGCGCTTTTCAGCGCACGCTTGGACTCCAAAACTCTGCCGCGCCTTTTTCGGCTGCCGCAAATCGAGCAAACGGTGTGTTTCGGACGGCGTTTCGCTTCCGCTACTTGCGAGTGCTTTCGTGGTCCACCCCTCTATAAATACTCGGGAGGCGTCGAAGCCGGTTCTCCAAGCCGGACCCGTAGGTATCGTTGTGTGCTCGCTCTCATTGGCCCGCCTAACCAGAAAATGCCTGCGGTACACCCATTTGGATAAGAGTGCACGCAGATGCGGGCCTCGACGGCTACACATTTCCTCGGGCGGCCGCCTCCCGGCCTCCGTGGAGCGCGGGATGCACGGTCCCATCGACAAGCCTCTCCCGTTTTTACCGTGGCGTCGCGGTTCACCACGGCGGGCGGGTCGGTCTCCTCCGCATAAAAAGGGGGACCCCCGCTTTTTGTTCCACGAAATCGCACAAGCTTTTTTCGCATCCACGGTTTGCCACCGCACACCAAAATGCCGATCCGGCTGCCTACTTTAGCCAACAGGTGGAGCCAGGCGCGCCGTACTTGCGCGGCACTTCCCACGTCCACCGAAGTCGGTGCCAAGGACCACTTTCGGCGCCGGAGCCGCGTACGAGCCTACTCGAGGCGGAAGAACGAAGCCAGCAAGGGCCTGGCCGCAAGTGCGTTCAATTGTCGGGACGTCCAAGTCCCTCGTTCTTCCGTGCTTCCTCTTTCGGCAAGTCGTTGCGGCACCTTCCCAAAGCGCGCAGACCCGCTAATCGCGACGAGCGCGACGTGGCCGTGCCGCCTTTCCCTCGGCAGCAAGCAAAACGCCTGGCAACGTCGACGCTCCCCTAACCGCGATCTCGCACCGTGTTTCGTGTGGCGAATTCAAAAGCCGGCCGGCGCTGCTGCAACCATTACGGTCGGTACGCATA
Organism: Rhipicephalus microplus; assembly: GCF_043290135.1. Lineage (NCBI taxonomy): Eukaryota > Metazoa > Arthropoda > Arachnida > Ixodida > Ixodidae > Rhipicephalus > Rhipicephalus microplus. The sequence goes on from NW_027464965.1 coordinate 89,009, forward strand.
CGCCGCGGAGGGCGGGACGGTCATCGGAGCGTGCGGTTCCTCCATCGAGTACTGCGCACCTCGGCCGTCGCATCGCCGTGCCATGACCGGCCGCGCGTCAACGCGAACCGGTGCCAGCGAGATCCCTCGCCTGCAAGAACCGACCGGCAGCCTCCGTCACCCGAGGACGCGGAGGCGCTTGCCGCGGACGGCGGGACGGTATGCACTGGTGCACAGCGGACCCGTCACATCGCCAGTTCCTTGACCGACCGCCGACGCTTGTGCCGTTCCTCTCGTACTTGGCAGTCGCCGCGCGATTGTCGGGTCTCGTTCTTGCACGCTCGAACGGTCGGGAGGGCACTCGGCTGGCGTTTCGGGAACGCGCAGCCTCGCCTTCTACCGACGTAACCACGACTCGCCGTTCGCGCTCCGCCGCTCCTGTTTACAGTACTAGGCGGTCCCGCAGCGGTCGGGTCGCGCATTTCGAGCGCTTCGAGCCACGGTGCAGTGGCGGGTCGAAAGCCGACCTATGAGTGCGTTGCGCCGTTTGTACCCGCGTCCGCCACCTGGCCGACCGTCCAAGGTCGCGGTGTTGGCGTCCGCTGGGCGCAACAATTTGTCACGGGGTGCCGCTCCACATTCAGGCAGCCCCGTGGGGAAAAGCCGACCCCGCGTCCAAACGGGGTCAGCGGCAGAAAGTGTCGGGCGCAGACGCAGCTGAGGCGCTCACCCTTCACAATCCGTTAATGATCCTTCCGCAGGTTCACCTACGGAAACCTTGTTACGACTTTTACTTCCTCTAAATGATCAAGTTTGGTCATCTTTCCAACAGACCGGCGCAACCGAAAGGCCGCGCCGGACATCGGTCCGAAGACCTCACTAAATCATTCAATCGGTAGTAGCGACGGGCGGTGTGTACAAAGGGCAGGGACGTAATCAACGCGAGCTTATGACTCGCGCTTACTGGGAATTCCTCGTTCAAGGGGAACAATTGCAAGCCCCTATCCCAATCACGAAAGAAGTTCCACGGGTTACCCAGTCTTTTCAGACAGGGATAAAGACACGCTGCTTCCTTCAGTGTAGCGCGCGTGCGGCCCCGGACATCTAAGGGCATCACAGACCTGTTATTGCTCTGTTTCGTGCGGCTAGGAGCCGCTTGTCCCTCTAAGAAGGTTGTAAGGTGCTGGGAACCCCGCACCTATTTAATAGGCTAGAGTCTCGTTCGTTATCGGAATTAACCAGACAAATCGCTCCACCAACTAAGAACGGCCATGCACCACCATCCACCGAATCAAGAAAGAGCTCTCAATCTGTCAATCCTCCCAGTGTCCGGGCCGGGTAAGTTTTCCCGTGTTGAGTCAAATTAAGCCGCAGGCTCCACTCCTGGTGGTGCCCTTCCGTCAATTCCTTTAAGTTTCAGCTTTGCAACCATACTTCCCCCGGAACCCAAATACTTTGGTTTCCCGGAAGCTGCCCGCCGAGTCATTTGAGTAACTCAGGCGGATCGCTGGTTGGCATCGTTTATGGTCAGAACTAGGGCGGTATCTGATCGCCTTCGAACCTCTGACTTTCGTTCTTGATCAATGAAAACATTCTTGGCAAATGCTTTCGCAGTAGTTCGTCTTGCGACGGTCCAAGAATTTCACCTCTAGCGCCGCAATACGAATGCCCCCGTCCGTCCCTCTTAATCATTACCTCGTATTCCAAAAACCAACAGAACAGAAACGAGGTCTTGTTCTATTATTCCATGCAAGTTTATTCAGGCGACTCGCCTGCGTTGAGCACTCTAATTTTTTCAAAGTAAAAGCACCGGCCATCTCGAGGCACACAATGAAGTGCACCAAGAAAGAACCGGCATGATGTTCAGTCCGAGCCGTCGCATCGGGTAGATGCACTACTCGTCTGGAACTGAGATCCAACTACGAGCTTTTTAACCGCAGCAGCTTTAGTATACGCTATTGGAGCTGGAATTACCGCGGCTGCTGGCACCAGACTTGCCCTCCAATTGATCCTCGTTAAAGGATTTAGAGTGTACTCATTTCAATTACGGGGCCTCAAAAGAGTCCCGTATTGTTATTTTTCGTCACTACCTCCCCGTGCCGGGAGTGGGTAATTTGCGCGCCTGCTGCCTTCCTTGGATGTGGTAGCCGTTTCTCAGGCTCCCTCTCCGGAATCGAACCCTGATTCTCCGTTACCCGTAACAACCATGGTAAGCAAGTAACCTACCATCGAAAGTTGATAAGGCAGACACTTGAAAGAAACGTCGCCGGCTCGTGGCCATGCGATCAGCACAAAGTTATCCAGAGTCACCACACAATACGGGCCGAAACCCGATCGATCTTGGTCTAATAAAAGCACCCGTTACCCAAAGGGCTCCAGGCTCACTGCATGTATTAGCTCTAGAATTGCCACAGTTATCCAAGTAGGAAGAAACGATCTAAGGAACCATAACTGATTTAATGAGCCATTCGCGGTTTCGCCTTATTTCGGCATGTACTTAGACATGCATGGCTTAATCTTTGAGACAAGCATATGATTACTGGCAGGATCAACCAGGTAATCGTTCGACTGCGCGTCCGTCCTCGCCCTCGGCGGGCCGGACGCAGTCTGTGTGCGGCGGAGGCCACCTTCAGGCGCCCCAACACGCTTATTTTGCACTCCGAGATGACGGCGTTCGAGCTCGCTACGGCACAACCTTCCCGAAAGACGAGTGGGAGCCGTGCGGCAAGAAGCACGTTCATGCTCGCTCTTTTTCGTTGCATCGACTCGGTCGCGCCGTGCGGGTTGCCCAAGCCCGCTGCACTGTCGGTGGACCGGCCGGAACTAGCAACGGAGCCGAGACTGCAAAGCCGCCAGACGACGGGTCACGCCCGCGTCTTCGGCGCTTTCGCATCTGAATCGCCCGAGGACGACACGGAACACACCTCGATATCGTGGTAAAACGGCACCGTCCGACAACCAGCCCCTAACGCATCAAGCGGATGAGGCTGCAGACGACTGCCGTGGATTCCCCTGGAGCAGACCCGAGGACACGCTTGACGAGGCCGAAGCCCGCCGCATATCAGACACCCGGTCGCTTTCGCGTACGCCGCTCACGAGAACCCCCACATAATAGCAGCGATAAGTACCCAGACCTCCTTGGGCCCTAATACGAGCGTACTCGAGAAAATTTCACCGCGGGTGTGCCCCGAAACGTGTGGCATGTTGAGCGTGCCACAAGTCTACGTCGCTCTCAAACCCGCCGAGGTCGTAGAATTTGCGACCCTACTCACGAAATTCCCACCGAGGATACGGCCGCAAACGTACCGCACCTTGGGTAGGCCACGAGTTTGTGCAACACTACGCTGACGGCACAGCACCGAGGTCGTGCGCGCACGCACGGGAAAATTCCGCCGCGGTTTCTGCCGAAAACGTGAGGCACCACGACTCTCCGCAAGTTCGCGTCGACTGCGAAAGACCGAAGTCGTGAACGACGTGTCCGCTACTCGCCGCCGACACGCTGGACACCAAACGTACAACGACTCGACGGCGTCGTAGAGGCCCACGACGCGGTTTTCCTTAACGACGTCTCGGCGTGGCACCGACAGGTTAGAACGGCCGACCAACGTTCCCTGTCCGCCGTTCGGCTCAGTCGAAGGGCTCGGCGACTTCGGCAACGCTGCGAAGCCGCACGGTGACGCACGCCATGTCCCCATTTTTTTTTTTCTTTCTGCGTCTGCCGGGGTGCCCCTATAATAGCAGCGATAAGCACCCAGACCGCCGTGGGTCGCTCGCCCCGGCTGACGTGGTTTTTCGTACTCCTGCGGCGGTCGCCGTCAAGCACGTCCAAATACGCTACTTTCGTGGGCGCATTCACGCTCTTTCGCTTCGCCGGAGTGCCAGCACTCACTCTGCCAAAAACGGCGAACATCCGAGCGGCGGTTCCCACTTTTGCGTCGGCGTCGCAAACCCCGCCCCGGCAGACGAGGTTTGCCGTACTCGTGCGACGGTGGCCGGCGGGCACGTCGAAAGACGCCGATATCGTGCGCGAATTGGCGCACCTTGGCTTCACCGGAGTGCCGCCACTGACTCCTCCAAAAACGGCGAAGATCCGAGCGGCGCTTCCCACTTTCGCATCGGCGTCCCGAACTCCGCCCCGGCTGACGCGGTTTACCGTACTCGTGCGACGGTCGCCGGCGAGCACGTGGAAAGACGCCGATATCGTGCCCGAATCGGCTCCGTTCGGCTTCGCCGGAGTGCCAGCACTGGCTCGGCGAAAGACGACGAACATCCGAGCGACGGTTCTCACTATTGCGTACGCGTCGCAAACCCCGCCCCGGCAGACGCACTTTGCCGTACTCGTGCGACGGTCGCCGGCGAGCACGTAGAAAGACGCCGATATCGTGCCGGAATCGGCCCCGTTTGGCTTCGCCGGAGTGCCAGCACTCACTCGGCCACAAACGGCGAACATCCGAGCGGCGGTTCCCACTTAGCCGTCGGCGTCCCGAACTCCGCCCCGGCAGACGCGGTTGCCGAGCTCGTGCGACTAGCGACCGCGAAGCCGTCTCGCGACGCCGCTTTCGTGCGCGGCTCCCACTGCGACCTGGGTCACCCGAGGTCGACGAGCAAAAAAGAATGTCGAAAAAAATTTTTTTTTTTTTTTGCGTCTGCCGGGGTGCCCCTATAATAGCAGCGATAAGCACCCAGACCGCCATGGGTCGCTCGCCCCGGCTGACGTGGTTTTTCGTTTTCCTGCGGTGGTCGTCGTCAAGCACGTCCAAACACGCCACTTTCGTGGGCGCATTCGCGCTCTTTCGCTTCGCCGGAGTGCCAGCACTCACTCTGCCAAAAACGGCGAACATCCGAGCGGCGGTTCCCACTTTTGCGTCGGCGTCGCAAACCCCGCCCCGGCAGACGAGGTTTGCCGTACTCGTGCGACGGTGGCCGGCGGGCACGTCGAAAGACGCCGATATCGTGCGCGAATTGGCGCACCTTGGCTTCACCGGAGTGCCGCCACTGACTCCTCCAAAAACGGCGAAGATCCGAGCGGCGCTTCCCACTTTCGCATCGGCGTCCCGAACTCCGCCCCGGCTGACGCGGTTTACCGTACTCGTGCGACGGTCGCCGGCGAGCACGTGGAAAGACGCCGATATCGTGCCCGAATCGGCTCCGTTCGGCTTCGCCGGATTGCCAGCACTGGCTCGGCGAAAGACGACGAACATCCGAGCGACGGTTCTCACTATTGCGTACGCGTCGCAAACCCCGCCCCGGCAGACGCACTTTGCCGTACTCGTGCGACGGTCGCCGGCGAGCACGTAGAAAGACGCCGATATCGTGCCGGAATCGGCCCCGTTTGGCTTCGCCGGAGTGCCAGCACTCACTCGGCCACAAACGGCGAACATCCGAGCGGCGGTTCCCACTTAGCCGTCGGCGTCCCGAACTCCGCCCCGGCAGACGCGGTTGCCGAGCTCGTGCGACTAGCGACCGCGAAGCCGTCTCGCGACGCCGCTTTCGTGCGCGGCTCCCACTGCGACCTGGGTCACCCGAGGTCGACGAGCAAAAAAGAATGTCGAAAAAAATTTTTTTTTTTTTTTTGCGTCTGCCGGGGTGCCCCTATAATAGCAGCGATAAGCACCCAGACCGCCATGGGTCGCTCGCCCCGGCTGACGTGGTTTTTCGTTTTCCTGCGGTGGTCGTCGTCAAGCACGTCCAAACACGCCACTTTCGTGGGCGCATTCGCGCTCTTTCGCTTCGCCGGAGTGCCAGCACTCACTCTGCCAAAAACGGCGAACATCCTAGTGGCGGTTCCCACTTTTGCGTCGGCGTCGCCAACCCCGCCCCGGCATACGCGGTTTGCCGTACTCGTGCGGCGGTGGCCGGCGGGCACGTCGAAAGACACCGATATCGTGCGCGAGTCGATGCTTCTTGGTCTCGCAGGAGGGCCGCCACTCACTCCTGCAAAAACGGCGAAGATCCGAGCGGCGCTTCCCACTTTTTCGTCGGCGTCGCAAACCTCGCCCCGGCAGACGCGCTTTGCCGTACTCGTGCGACGGTCGCCGGCGAGCACGTCGAAATACGCCGATATCGTGCCCGAATCGGCCCCGTTTCGCTTCGCCGGAGTGCCAGCACTCGCTCGGCCAAAGACGACGAACATCCGAGCGACGGTTCCCACTATTGCGTACGCGTCGCGAACCCCGCCCCGGCAGACGCGGTTTGCCGTACTCGTGCGGCGGTGGCCGGCGGGCACGTCGAAAGACGCCGATATCGTGCACGAATTGGCGCTCCTTGGCTTCACCGGAGTGCCAGCACTCACTCGGCCAAAAACGGCGAACATCCGAGCAGCGGTACCCACTTAGCCGTCGGCATCCCGAACTCCGCGCCGGCTGACGCGGTTGCCGAGCTCGTGCGACTAGCGACCGCGAACGCGTCTCGCGACGCCGCTTTCGTGCGCGGCTCCCATTGCGACCTGGGTTACCCGAGCTCGACCAGCAAAAAAGAAGGTCGAAAATTTTTTTTTTTTTCTGCGTCTGCCGGGGTGCCCCTATAATAGCAGCGATAAGCACCCAGACCGCCGTGTGTCGCTCGCCCCGGCTGACGTGGTTTTTCGTACTCCTGCAGCGGTCGCCGTCACGCACGTCCAAATACGCCACTTTCGTGGGCGCATTCGCGCTCTTTCGCGTCGCCGGAGTGCCAGCACTCACTCTGCCAAAAACGGCCAACATCCGAGCGGCGGTTCCCACTTTTGCGTCGGCGTCGTAAACCCCGCCCCGGCAGACGCGGTTTGCCCTACTCGTGCGACGGTCGCCGGCGAGCGCGTCGAAAGACGCCGATATCGTGCGCTAATTGGCGCTCCTTGGCTTCTCCGGAGTGCCGCCACTCACTCCTCCAAAAACGGCGAAGATCCGAGCGGCGTTCTCCACTTTCGCATCGGCGTCCCGAACTCCGCCCGGGCTGACGCGGTTTACCGTACTCGTGCGACGGTCGCCGGCGGGCACGTCGAAAGACGCCGATATCGTGCCGTAATCGGCCCCGTTTGGCTTCGCCCGAGTGCCAGCACTCACTCGGCCAAAAACGGCGAACATCCGAGCAGCGTTTCCCACTTTCGCATCGGCGTCCCGAAGCCCGCCCCGGCAGACGCGGTTTGCCCTACTCGAGCGACGGTCGCCGGCGATCACGTCGAAAGGCGCCGAATTCGTGCACGAATCGATGCTTCTTGGTCTCGCAGGAGGGCCGCCACTCACTCCTGCAAAAACGGCGAAGATCCGAGTTGCGCTTCCCACTTTTTCGTCGGCGTCCCGAACTACGCCCCGGCTGACGCGGTTTACCGTACTCGTGCGACGGTCGCCGGCGGGCACTTCAAAATACGCCGATTTCGTGGGCGCATTCACGCTGTTTCGCTTCCCCGGAGTGCCAACACTCACTCTGCCGAAAGCGGCGATCATCCGAGCGGCGGTTCCCACTTTTGCGTCGGCTTCGCAAACGGCGCCCCGGCAGACGCGCTCGTGCGACGTACTCGTGCGACGGTCGCCGGCGAGCACGTCGAAAGACGCCGATATCGTGCTCGAATCGACCCCGTTTCGCTTCGCCGGAGTGCTGCCAGTCACGGCGCAGAAAACGGCGAACAAGTGTTTTTTTTTTTTTTTTCCTAGAATTTGTGTTATAGAAGGCACATTTGATATCGGACGATAATTTTCAACTTTATCACGCGCACCGATTTTCGTGTAGAGGTTTGCAAGTTTATGGGAATTTCTCCACTTGGAATAATGCGATTTAGTAGTACTACGAGAACTTCATGGATGTACTCAAGGGTACGGGGCAAGTCAGTTACGTCAACACCTGCAGATTTTTTACACTTCAAACTGAAAATTGTTGGTTGTGAGTCCTCGTGTGATATTAAAGGCCGATTCGCTAACACATAGAACAAAGAAAGAAAGGAAGAAAAAACGCCCGCGCTCGCTCAAGAAACCTGGGTTCGCAACAAGTGGCAACAACAAGCAACCGAGCGAGTGCGCCAAAACCCGTGGCGGCCGAACAAACGCGAAGTCCCAACCGCGTCAGCCGGGGCGGCACGGGACAGGAAAAATCACTTCAGCCGGGGCGGCGGGGCACCGAATAAACCTCGTCACCTCGTCGCAGGATAAAAGAGGAAACAAAAAGTCTAAACAGCGTCTGCTGGAGCGAATGCGTAATAAAACAACAACAACAACAAAAAAAAAAAACACCCGCGCTCAAGAAGTCTGCAATCACCACAAAAGGCGACTGTGACCGAGCAGCGTCAGCCGGGGCCGTGCGGAAACGGAAAAACCGCGACTACCGGGGCGTCGAGGCACCGAAAAATCCACTTCAGCCGCGGCGAAAAAAAAAACAAAAAGAAAGACGGAGGGGGGGGGGGGGGGAACCACGTCTGCCGGGGCGAAGGAAAAAAAAAAAACGCGTCTGCCGGGGCGAGCCCGGGTGCGGCACCACCGGGAAAACTGTGGCAAACAGACATGGCGATCGAGTGAGTGGGCCGCCAGCCAGGCTCAGCCAAAAAGTGCAAAGTCCGAACTGCGTCAGCCGGGGCGGCAAAAACCACGTCAGCCGGGGCGGCGCAAAAAACCGCGTCTGCCGGGGCGGCACGAAACCGCGTCAGCCGGGGCGGCGCGAAAACTGCGTCAGCCGGGGCGAAAGAAAAAAAAAAAAAAAACGCGTCTGCCGGGGCGAGCCCGGGTGCGGCACCACCGGGAAAACTGTGGCAAACAGACATGGCGATCGAGTGAGTGGGCCGCCAGCCAGGCACAGCCGAAAAGTGCAAAGTCCGAACCGTGTCAGCCGGGGCGGCAAAAAACCGCGTCAGCCGGGGCGGCGCAAAAAACCGCGTCTGCCGGGGCGGCACGAAACCGCGTCAGCCGGGGCGGCGCGAAAACTGCGTCAGCCGGGGCGAGCCCGGGTGCGGCACCACCGGGAAAACTGTGGCAAACAGACATGGCGATCGAGTGAGTGGGCCGCCAGCCAGGCTCAGCCAAAAAGTGCCAAGTCCGAACTGCGTCAGCCGGGGCGGCAAAAAACCGCGTCAGCCGGGGCGGCGCAAAAAACCGCGTCTGCCGGGGCGGCGCGAAAACCGCGTCTGCCGGGGCGGCGCGAAAACTGCGTCAGCCGGGGCGAAAGAAAAAAAAAACGCGTCTGCCGGGGCGAGCCCGGGTGCGGCACCACCGGGAAAACTGTGGCAAACAGACATGGCGATCGAGTGAGTGGGCCGCCAGCAAGGCTCAGCCAAAAAGTGCTAAGTCCGAACTGCGTCAGCTGGGGCGGCAAAAACCGCGTCTGCCGGGGCGGCACGAAACCGCGTCAGCCGGGGCGGCGCGAAAAACCGCGTCTGCCGGGGGCGGCACGAAACCGCGTCAGCCGGGGCGGCGCGAAAACTGCGTCAGCCGGGGCGAGCCCGGGTGCGGCACCACCGGGAAAACTGTTGCAAACAGACATGGCGATCGAGTGAGTGGGCCGCCAGCCAGGCACAGCCGAAAAGTGCTAAGTCCGAACTGCGTCAGCCGGGGCGGCAAAAACCGCGTCAGCCGGGGCGGCGCGAAAACCGCGTCTGCCGGGGCGGCACGAAACCGCGTCAGCCGGGGCGGCGCGAAAACTGCGGTCAGCCGGGGCGAGCCCGGGTGCGGCACCACCGGGAAAACTGTGGCTAACAGACATGGCGATCGAGTGAGTGGGCCACCAGCCAGGCTCAGCCAAAAAGTGCTAAGTCCGAACTGCGTCAGCCGGGGCGGCAAAAACCGCGTCAGCCGGGGCGGCGCAAAAAACCGCGTCTGCCGGGGCGGCACGAAACCGCGTCAGCCGGGGCGGCGCGAAAACTGCGTCAGCCCGGGGCGAAAGAAAAAAAAAAAAAACGCGTCTGCCGGGGCGAGCCGGGTGCGGCACCACCGGGAAAACTGTGGCAAACAGACATGGCGATCGAGTGAGTGGGCCGCCAGCCAGGCACAGCCGAAAAGTGCCAAGTCCGAACTGCGTCAGCCGGGGCGGCAAAAAAACCGCGTCAGCCGGGGCGGCCGCAAAAAACCGCGTCTGCCGGGCGGCACGAAACCGCGTCAGCCGGGGCGGCGCGAAAACTGCGTCAGCCGGGGCGAGCCCGGGTGCGGCACCACCGGGAAAACTGTGGCAAACAGACATGGCGATCGAGTGAGTGGGCCGCCAGCCAGGCTCAGCCAAAAAGTGCCAAGTCCGAACTGCGTCAGCCGGGGCGGCGCAAAAAACCGCGTCTGCCGGGGCGGCGCGAAAACCGCGTCTGCCGGGGCGGCGCGAAAACTGCGTCAGCCGGGGCGAAAGAAAAAAAAAACGCGTCTGCCGGGGCGAGCCCGGGTGCGGCACCACCGGGAAAACTGTGGCAAACAGACATGGCGATCGAGTGAGTGGGC
>NW_027464966.1:0-98913 GCF_043290135.1 Rhipicephalus microplus
CACTGCATTACCTCGGTTAAAACTGAAATAGCAGCAGAACGTGTCGCTTCTCAAGAAACTTCTGATCAAATCGACTATCACTCTTTAAACCGCAGCGGACAGCTTTTTTTTTTATGCTGTCTTAGTGTAAGGAAAAACTCTTTTTTTTTCGTTTTCAGGTAAAAGGAAAGCGCATAATGTGAATGACTCCGGTAATGTTGCGTGCAGCCTAAAACGAAACATATTTGAAATATTCCGCCACTCACGGGAAGAAAAGTGTCGAAAATGAGCGGGCTACTCAATAAGACTATCGTTCCCCGTCAACGCTACTAAGCTGCGTCAGCGCACAAAACCTAAAGCAGTCCAGGACTTGTGTTTGTAAACAGCGTAGAGACCTTGTGGTTACAACTTACAAGCGAAAATGTAAGCTTTGCCAAGGATAGCGCGACTCCGCTTGTACTTAGCCTGTCGCTAGCTATATGTTTTCCCCTCAATTGGTACTACTTTTTCTCGGATATTGTAAATGCTGCACATATTAAAATTTAAAAGTTCGTTGGGATTTTCTAAAACATTACGTTCGGCAGAGTAGCTACATTAAAATCTCAGACAAAATTTATCACGAACTTCAAGTTTCCGATCTAAAACCAGCGACACAAACGTGCATTTGAAAGGCAAAGCTAGTTGTCTAAAGTCAACGCCTCCGCAGGTATCGTACTGTTATGCATTCTGTATTTCTAAACACTTTGCCTAAAGCTCTCTCTCTGGACTTCACTGGCCCGCTCGTCTCGAGTGCGCTTTTGTGATGGAAAGGCGCGTCTGTACGCTCTCGTTGCAATGTACTTCTCTTGCAAATATGTAAACTAAACGCATCTTCTACTTGTTCGTGAGACGCGTCGCAAGAGTCGTCCTTCGCCGGATCCTGGGTGGCAGCCTCAACCCCTCCCCGGGCATATCACCGACTGTCCAGTGGCCGAGGACGCGTCGCTCAGGTGGTGGTGTTGGTCACCCCGCGCACTTTTTTACCCCGAACGGCGGACAAGCCACGACAGGTTTGCCTTTCATTGCCTAAAGCTCTGGGCTGCGCCCTTCTGGAATGGCCTTTTTGCTCTCCCATGGTAGAGTAGCACATACTCTGAATCGTTAAACACTTTTTTTTAAGTGTGAATACACTTTATAAGCGACCCCAAACCATCCACCGCCGTCGGCGGCGTCCGCAGTCTTCTCTCTATCTTTAAAAGAAGGAGGACTTGGCGGGCCGCAGCGCGACGCTCTACCGAATAAAGGCCAAACCTCATAAGCGCGAAAATGCACGTGACAGCGACGAGCGACGCGACGTAGATCGTCTTCGCGCGATCAGTCGCTAGCGCAGGCAAACCTCATTCACGCGGCGGCTTCGGCGAGCGAATTCCACTGTTGCTGGCATGAGGCCGTCTACTAGCTCCCACCAAGAAAACCACGTAGCGAGCGGTATGCAATTTAAAAATAAGATATATTGTTGTGTAATGAAACGGAAAGTGTTCATTATTGCCTTGCAGCACTTTTTTATATGCATATGCGTAATAAACATTGCGTTATTTCTTGTTGCGCATACGTGACTCGGGCAGGGTCACGTGCACCTATGTAGTATTTGTCTTTTCCGGTATTTCGCTATTGGCTGCTTGAGCCCAGCACTTCCGGGCGATGAGCGACGGTTTCCAAATCTGGAGAACCGAGCGATCGCGCGAAAACGAGCACGCGACACGTCGCGCGAACGCCCTGTTTCGTCGCTCATAGCGTCGCTGTCGCGTGCATTTTCGCGCTTATGAGGTTTGGCCCTTATGGTGTTATAAATCGTTAAAAACTTTTTCTCAACGCCACACCGCACCACGAAGTACTCGAGGTCGTAGAAAACTTAAAAAAAAAACACTCGCACAAACTATAGTTGGTGGGTTCATTGTTCACTTCACGAAACTGGGACGGCCTCCTGCTCTCCCGTAGTAAAGTACGAAGTACTCGAAATCGTTGAAGACGTTTTCTAAACACACAACAGAATGTCCATAATGCTCCAAAGCGTTCGCAATTGATTCTTAACACAACTTTTCTCGAATGTATCGTTCGCCGGGACGGCTTATGGCTCTAGTGTTCTAAAGCGTTGACAATTTGTTCTAAGCACTGTTCTTGCCAATGAAGCCAAGAAGAGTTCAGAACCAAATCGTGCGTACCCTGTATACCGCCAATCAATGTAGTTCCACAGAAGGTTCCACATTTTCTACGCGAGATGTACAATTTTGTGCTTGACAAGACGGAGTTCGCAAGAGGGAGGTAATTGTGCATTCACATTGCGTTCTTGCACGCGCTATGAGAAAGTTCCGCCTTTTACGTCTACTTCAAAGGCCAAGCAGCCACTGCATCGGCATGCCACGCTCATTCCGCGCGGCCAATGCTTTCCATTGCGTACTCGCGGACTTGGCAGCGGCGAAGCCAACAGAGTCGAATCGCGCCCATCCTACCACTATTTAATTTATAGCTCGTTCCAGCCTAATAATAAATGCAAGCTTCACCCACAGCGGTCACTGTCTCACCCAGGCAAAATTTGCATAAATGTCTCGCTGAATTGAAGTCGGATATTTACGTGACGTAAGGCACAATCGACGGATTTCAGGAACACTATATAATTGGGCATACAGGGCTCGTGTTAATTTTGCTAGTTTACGGTCGAAATTTTGTTGTACTTCTTTTGCTTTTGTTTCGTCTTTTCTATATGTACAAAAAATAAAATAAAAGTAAAAAAATCATCGAGAATTCCAATTTGCCCCGCCACAGTGGCAAAGGTACTCGGCTGCTGATCCGCAGGTCGCGGGGATCGAATCCCGCCTGCGGCGGCTCCATTTTCGATGGAGGCGAAAAGGCTTGTAGGCCCGTGCGCTCAGATTCGGGTGCAGGTTAAATAACCCCCAGGTGGTCGAATTTTCCGGAGTCCTCCACTACGGCGTCTCTCATAATCATACGGTGGTGTTGGGACGTTAAACTCCACATATCAATCAAACGAATCAATCGAAAATTCTGACTTCGATGCTCTGCGAAACGTAACATTTGGTCAAAAAAACGACGAACTTTTAATTCATGATATGCGTAGTATTTGCATTGCCAGTAAAAAAAATGTGGTTATAGTAAGAACAGGCGTGCTGCTGTACTGGGGAGTAATGTGAATTTATTTTTAGGTTGTAACCTAATAAAGTCTTTTTCATTACATTTCATTGTAACCGAGAATAGTCCTACATTCATGTCATTTTCAACGTGAGATGGAAAAAAAAACTGCATTTTTTTTTTTTCATGTAGCTCTCTGAGACAGGACGCAGCTCGTACCAGTAAGATATTCGCATTTATTTTAATTTATTCGTTGTCACTTCGCGTTTTTGAACGCATGCGAACGCCTCACCTTTTACGTGTACCTCGAACGCCAAGCAGCGTCTGCGTCGATATGAAACCAAGGAAACCAAAAAGGTTTTAAAAAAATTTGCTCGAGTGGAAATTCTCCCCCACAAGTGAAGCCGTGCCAACCGTAGAGTTTCCTAATATATACGCTAGAGGGAACTCTGGCGCTAGTGTTTATGGGAGATGCAACGCACGGCGCTTCAGCGAGCATGGGAATGATGGGTAGTACACACACTTGTGTAATCTTCGTTCTTCTGGCCTGCTTTTGGCTCCGTGTGTGTTCGTGTGGCTTGGAGCTGTTTTGTTACGAAACAAATAATAACAAATGTTCAGCGGTTGCGCTTCACCATCTTATTCGTTCAGACTTACCTTTCCAAATTGGGTCGCAAATTTCGAAAGCGTTGAATCTTTCTTTCAAAACAAAACCGAAACACAGCAATAAACTAAGCCGCAAGTATGATTCGCCACCTGCAAGTACGAAGACTAGGCAAATGTGTGTACTACCGATCATTTCCATGGTCGCTGAACGATCGCAGCGCCAGAGTGCCCTCTAGTTAATTTTAGGAAACTCTATGGTGCCAACCATAAGATGGCGGCTGCCGCAGCCATCTTACTAGGGGCATGATGAGCTGTTGACGTTCGGCGATTGAGAAGGAGCGTTTTCCTCGCACGCCCAACGAGTTTAACGTGAAAACCTTTTAGGGTCAAATGGTGCTCAAAGTGCGTCTTTGTGTTACTAGTTCGCTTTAGGAAGCCCCGAATTCAAAGCAAAGTTCATTGGAGATTAAGTCGCCAGCACGAGTCTCTGCGAATTATTTTTTTCAGAAACAACTATTTTTTAATTTATAATTAACGCAGCATTTAGACCAACAAATCAAAACCGCTTGATGTCTAAGTAGGCACCACCAGAAAACAGCATGTTTCTGAGATCCTTGGAGGGCAAAAGCTGTCTTCACTGCTGTTGGCAAAGCATTGCGGAAGCTTCCACTCCAGCAATTTTTTTTAAACATCCTTGTATGAAACGCTGGCCGCGCACAGTCGTCACTTTTCACAGCGGTACGGAACGCATGCAACATACCGGACTATTTTGCGTAGTGGTATACAATAGCAGAAACTCCACCCCCGTAGCTTTCCCTTCGTTGCCGACAAAAGTTGTCCGCGAGCGTACAGTGGCAGCTCACTGCTCCCCTAAGTAGAATACGAGTACATGGGTACAAATTCGTTCACCATTTCTTCGGGTCGAACTGACGAGAAGGGCACAACCGATCAGCGCCTGTGCCATTCTCTCACAATGTCCGTATTCCGACGGCGTTGCGTCGAAAGTTATTCTAAGATGCCCAACCGACTTTTCACTTGCCCCTAGTGATTGGGAATCACCGTTCCTTTATATTTGAAACCCGGCATCAGCGGAATTTTTTTTTCGTGGGGGGAGGGGGGCTTGTTTAAATGGTCATTTTTCACTCTGTATGTCTGCGATAAACCAATGTTAATAATATCTGGGACTTAACGTCCCAATGCCACGACATGATTATGAAAGAAGCCGTATAGTGGAGAGTTTTGGAAATTTTGACCACGTGGGGTTCTTTAACATGCACCTAAATCTAAGTATACAGACCTCACACATTTTCACCTCCACCGAAATCGCAGCCACCACAGCCGGCATTCGATCCCGCGATCTTCCTGTTAGCAGTAGAGTGCCGTAACAACTATATACCACCGCTGCGGGTCGATGACCCAATGTTAGCGACAAGCATCATGCGTAGTCATTTTTAATGCGCGACCAACACAATCAACCTTCTGGGGATCGATCGATTTGTGGGGTTCAACGTCCCAAAACCACCATATGATTAAGAGAGACGCTGTAGCGGAGGGCTCCGGAAATTTCGACCACCCGCGGTTCTTTAGCGTGCACCCAAATCCGAGTACACGGGCCTACAACATTTCCGCCTCCATCGAAAATGCAGCCGCCGCAGCCGGGATTCGATCCCGCGACCTGCGGGTCAGCAGACGAGTACCTCAGCCACTAGACCACCGTGGCGGGGCCAACCTTTTGGGGGAAACGTTCAAGCTTTCGTACTTAATACTTCGATTCGTTCGTCGGTTCGTGTCAGCGTCTAGAAGTTCCGCCCTGCCGTACAGTGTCGCATCCTTGGGATTCTTCCTATGTCGCAGCGAGGAGCACCTCTGCTCTGCGGGAGATCTATCTCCTCGCAAACAAAGGAGCCGGGGGTGGGGCAGGAGGGGGGGGGGGGGGTGTTCCAAAAAAAGAAACCCTCCAATAGCTCTCAGCCTGTACCGTCGACAACGACAGCGCGCGAGAGAGAGTTATGTTGGCAGTCGTTCAGGTGAACACCTCCACCACCGCACAACATCGCTCAACACCTGGCGACTGTTTGTCATCGCCATGATTCGACGATTCTCCCTGCCTCTCAGATTTAGTGCGTGAAGGTATATATTTTCTCTCTCGGCAAGCTATAGCTCTATCGCTCTGCCAGCCGACGAGTCATTGTTCGACGTGGGGAGCTGCTTAAAGGAGCTTTCATGCCACCGCGTACGTGATCGTGCCTCGACAGACATGACCGTATACACGCATTTATTGGAATCGCTGTCATGCTTAACGCGAACGGCGAATACGGAAGTCTGGTGGCTTAACTGTAGAAAAGACATGGCCTACAAGGAGCAAGCACAGAATGGTAAAAAATAACCTTGTGCAGCATAGCGAAAATTACCAGAGTAGGAATGGCATAGCCTCGCGCATGTTTTATTCTTTTTAATCGTTACACCATCATGAGTATTAACCTCTATGAGGGTTGACAGTATTACCAAATAAATAAAAAAATAAACCAACTAACCAAAGCTATAAGCATATACAGTAAGCGCTCGTTATTTCAGATTTCACGGAACCAGCAAAAAAATAAATAAATGAACAGTTAGCCGACTTTTGAATGAGCGAACGTATCAACAAAATAATAAACGAATGTCTGTTACGTCAATACACTTCAATTTTCTTGTTGATGAACAAGTTCATTCTGCACTTGCTAGACGTAAGAGCAGTGAAAAAAAAAAAAAGCCGCAATTTGCGACACTCGCGACTTTGCTCGCAATGTGACCGCGGCTCATGACTTTCCTGTTTTATTTAACCCGAAACGTGCTACCCATGAAGTTACCCAGAAATGTCGTTACCGTACGGTTTACGCGGATAAAAATCGGCGATGCATACTGCGCCGCCTCGCTTCGGTGGTCCACAAGAGCGTTTTTCGCATATCTGCGTCGAGCGTCACAGCACTTCGCGCTCATGCAATCGTCCGGATGAACCGGTTTTCGGTCAAATATGACAAAATTAACCAGAATTTGATGCCAATAAGCAATACGTAATTTGCCGCTATCACAAAGCAAAGCGCATCCGATTGCTCCAATTTTCGTAATAAACGGTTGTCGAGTACACGGCGAGATTTTACAGAATGCACGGTCACGTATGCTTGCCCACAGGGAATGCTCAACCGAGCAGTCTTTTGAGCATCGAGCTAGCGCAGATCTGGCAGATGCCCCCTCTAGTCACTTGTGGGGTGCGCCAAGTCAGTTCCATATCCTTGTTCAGTTGGCTCCGACCGGCGATTTTTTTAATCTGTGGAGTTATGGAAGTGCAGGTTTCCGATGATAACCACGACTGAAGACTCATGGCATCTCATCACAAGAAATGCTTACTTCTAATCTTCGCCCCATAAAAGCCGAGGACCAAAGACACAGGCTTCGCATCTATTTCGAGGCTTGTTTTAAAGCATTTTGAAACAACGCCTGCTTCGATAGAAAAGACACAGTGAACTGAATCACAGCCACCTCACGCCGAAAATGCAAAACGGCTCCAGAGGAATGTTTGGGTTAGGTATGGCGGCGGCTGTACGATACATGTTCGGCACGTGATTTGCAACGGTGAATCTTTCGCGTGAGGTTCGGCAACACACATCCTTATAGGTGCACGTGAGAAAGATGCGCATATGGGAAGACCTTTATTAAGAAATAAGGAGGCGCAGGTCCTCTGTGGGATTAGGCGAGTGTTGGTCACACGATATATTTGTTCGCAGTGTCTTGGAGTTTGCATTTATTTAAGCAGAAGTCACTTGTACTGAGACGGTGCGAGGCAGGTGCTGTGGCTTGTCAGTCCCCCTATATACACTACCATGATCGGGCTGCTCTGACTTCCATATCGCGCAAATTATATTTCTGTGTGTCCGGATCCGTAAGCTGAGCTTCGCAATATTTCGTGCACCGCAAAACCTGTATGGCCACTCGCCCTTGGTCGAATACATGCGCATTGCCGCAATAAGTGATGAAGCTCTGCGTGACCGTTTATTGCCACTGTCGTCACTTATCGTCACGTCACTGTCACGATGTCGAGTTGTCGCCATTTTGCTTCACAACAACAACAGCAACAACAATACCACCACCAACAACAACAAAATTGCTTTGACGATAACTCTTGGGAGTGCGAAATGGGCGGTGAGACTTGCAAGAAAGGAGGACCGGTGCGGTGACCTGCGTAACAAGTTGCTTTTTCTAGCATTGCACTAGGACTTCATCGAACTAGGTAGTCATGCGGTAACAAAAAAAAAAAAACGGAAAACCAAATCGCATTTCTGCTGCTAACGTAGTATCTTGAGACTGCGACGCGCGTGGCCATTAAGGACCACAAGTCACTAAAGAAGAACTTTTAAAACAAAAAGGTGGCGTCAAAAACAATTTCAGTGTTAAAAGAAGCTCGAAAGTTCAAGCACTCTTCCTACTGAGCCTCGCTATCACGATGGTTTTCTGCGCTTATAGAAGTTTAAAGATAGCAAGTGTTGACGGCCTTGGGTAGAGACGCGTGCGTCGTTTTATTTTACTGCTTTCCGCTACTGATGACTCAGCTGCGGTTATTTCTGAATCGAACGCCCTTGTGGCTCTGCAGGCGGGCCCTCCCCACTCGTCAACAACATCTACAGCGGACTGATAAGACACGCTTCTGGCCGCGTTCTCGCAAAAGCGCTCGAGTTCGTAACACAGAAAAGAGCACTTGTTGATGCTCCTCGGATCAGCGGGCGCCTTGTTCTTCTTAACAGCCGAGTACATAAATGCGCCCGGAATCTCCGCGGGAGAGGAGGAAATGGTGCGGCGGCTTCCTTTTTAGAGGCGCCCCCGGCGGCGAGCTCGAATTCTCGTCCATGGGAGGCGGGAACAGCAGGCGTTGTTGGCAGCTCTTCCAGAGACGGTGTCTGCGGTGGCAGCGGCGCGGTTTACTGACACCCATTATTATTAGCCCCGAAACACACGCGCCGACTCCGCATCGTAGCGCTGTATTGGTCCGCGCCACGGCCACGTGGCGAGTGCACACAAAAGCGAACCCACGGCGCCCGTCGGCCTTGGATCGAAACTTCGCGATGTATGCGGCAACAAGCTTCATATTTGGCAGCTGAGGGTGCGAACGATTTTATTGCCGAAGGTCTGCTAAAGCGAGTTCAGTCATGTCCTCTTTTTTCCCTCTACCAACATCCGTCATATTTCAACGGATGGAAGTGCTGTCTCAAAAACAAGCAACCAAACAAGCAAGCAAACAAAAAGGAAGCTAGTCCTCATAGCACCCACATGGGCCTCGACAAGTTTGGTATATTTGTCCAATCAAACAGCATCCTCAAAACGATTATTACTCTAATTAGCATTGCTAAAGAACAGTTTCGCTTACCTAATGACTGCATGCATGCGTGTGTGTTTGTGTGTGTGTGTTTGTGTGCGTGTGTTTGTGCACGTTTGTGTGTTTGTGTGTATGTGCACGTGCGGCCGTATGTCTGACAGTGCGCGTGTGTAGAGGGGGGGGGGGGGGAGGCTGTCACTCTCGGTCGCAGTGGCTGGTCCCTCCCAATTACATCGTTGTCATGTGTCAGGGATCTGTGGTTCGCCTCAGCGATTCGAACATTCTGTCAGCCAACGTTGCCATTTGGAAAAAGACCTTTCCGATATTTCATATATTGGTCACTTCTGAAGAGGATTTGACGTCACGCTCCGAGAAACATGTCAATACTGACGGCCACAACGACTAAAATATGGGCGTTGATGCTGAAATACAGTTTTTGCTCCACGGTTATGTTCTAACATATCCAGCCACGCCTTGATAGCTCGTGAACGTATAGTTTTTAATAAAATAGAAATAAACTTATGAATGTGTGCGAAGGCAGACATGTTCGGGCAGGGCGATAGGTCGGCTGGTCGCATCCGGTCCTCGTGTTTGAGACGCCTGGCTTACGTGTTTCTATGCACGATGTGCTTGCATATAAAAAAAAGTGATAATATTTATCAGAAAGAGACAATTACCCGTCTGCAGCGCGAATCTGGGAAGAAGCCCTCTAGTTTCGCTTCCTAGAAGAACTAGGAAGACCGAGCGCGGCTGAAGAAACACTTCCGCTAGTAATGCGATAAATACGGCAGGAAGGGAAGATAGAAGCGTGTCATGAAAAGAAAAAATATATATCGGTAAACAGGAGTAGTGAGCTCTGGCCGACGTTTCAACAAGTCGGACTGCCTTCCTCGAGGCCAGAACTTGCCTATAGCCTTGCGGAAGACAAGTCCACTTCTCGAAACATCGGCTCCAGCACACAACCCCTGCACCCCTTTGTAATGGAACAACAGACGGGGTGGTCAAAAGGAATCGCGCGTAGTCCGCACTGATGAGGGATGACTGTACGCTGTGCTAGACAAACCCCCCGTTCGCATTTCACGAAATCAATCGAATGACCTGGCACCCGAAGTTTCCCATTTCCTGTCGCCAATCGACCGTTCTTTCTCGCAGAGCACTTCCGAGTTGACTTGGGCACGCTACGGAGCTCCCGGCATACAATTGCGAGTAGTATGAGTGGCAACAATTAAGTAGCAGTTAAGATGTCATAGCGGTTACACAGGGTTGGCAAGGGCTGCTCAGGCGGCAGGGTATACATTGTTACGGGGAATAAAGTATACACGATGAAGATATTGGCGAGCAAATGCGTACAACGCTGCTGCAGTCCGAGCACGTTCCCGTCAGCACTTCGTCGTCGTCATCCTCAGGCATCTACTTAGCCCGTGACAATATCTTCCAATTCATTATGTCACATTCATATCGGTACAGTATACGAGTGTAGCCATGAATTAAAGACGAATTTGATGTTCCCTCCTATATTGTGCTCACGAATGGTATATTGTCACGCTGGTCTGTGCATACGTAAATACGCAGACCGGAAGTTCGAAACGTGCGTGACCTGAGGTCATCGAGCATTCGCGTTCTTTTTTTTTTTTTTACATCCGTTCTTCTTCGTATGCCGTCTTTGATATCCGTTCTCCTCGTCTAATAACACTCTTCCTTTCTAAATAATTGTTTTCTCTGTATACTGCCCTCGTATATATCCACCATAATGGCGCTGACTACCTGCTCTCACCCTCTTTTTCTTTTTTTTTTTCGGTATACAATGTTGACCTCGCGTGCGCTTTAGCGGTGAGTGCGGGCGTGTTTATGCTCACCTCGTCGTCTATCGCGCTACATTCGCTGTTGGCCATTGTGTGGTGAACACTTTTACGTTTTATTTACATTCACTCCCTCAACGCGGGCCTATGTGTGTGTGTGTAACGCTTCTATAGAGCGCCGTTCGCTATAAGCCTCCTCAGCCATTCAGCTGCGAATGCTCTTTTTTACATTGACTCAACTCTTGCCGACTTGGCCGCTGCAGTCGCGTCGTTCGCAGCGCTCATTCAGACGCCTCGTCCATGCGGTATACAACCGCCAGAGGAATGAAGCCGCGAGATCTGCTTTGTATGTGTGCCTATGCGTATACACTCTTCAATCGTCGACGCGACCTCCTCTCTCGCCCTCTAACGGAACACGTCGCTCCTCGACTCCGGAAGTGAGTCGCGCGTGTTACGCATTGTGCGCCGCAGCGTTGGATTGAGCGCCTCGCGTACTGACCCTCGGGCGGCTATTTAGTCGCGGCTGGATCCATTGAGTGGTGTATATTATGCGCGACGATAGATTCGGTACCGGTGAATAGGGAGCAAGCGGTGGACCGCGGTAAGGTTGATATCCATTATAAAAGGTGCGGCATATATACAAGGCGATCTATCTAGCCTTCCCTCTCCACGCATCCTCACCCGCTGTCCGTGGGGGCGTTTTAAACGAAGCCTCCTCGGTAACTGCGAAGTGTCCCGTTAGATCAATGCAGGCATAGACGTGAGCTTGCCCCCACCCTTTAGTCACCTAAAAAGAGGGGGGGGGGCGCAAATCTAGCCCCATAGGAAGGGACGGTGCTGAGACTCGTGGAGGGGGGAGGGCGCTGCGAAGAACCTTTACCCACCTCCTGAAGGGGAAACCAGTGCACACATATTAAGGCAGGGCTGAGATGAAAAAGAGTGAATGAGTCGGGATAAAAAGAACTACATTCTTGCGATCAAAATGCATTGACGTTTTTGTAACAAAGCCGCGCTTGACCCACTCTATAGTTGCTCTGAAATTTTGTAATGGTACGTGGTGTGTGCCTTTAAGGGCCTTCTTAGGAAAAAATTAATAAGGCGAAAGCCTTTGATGCCTCGTCGAATGAGAAAAGTCACCGTCGTACGGGGCGAACGATGCGAAGAGTCACGTGATCAGAGATTACGGCTTCGTGACATCACAGATCGACAAAACTTGCTATGCCGTTGCGAAGTCTCCGATAAGCACGTCACATGATGACCGACTGCGACGATGACGTCATCATGACGTGCCACGATGACGTCACACGGTGCTCGCACTAAATTGTCGCGCGGTCAAAAGTGCGCCGATTCCCGGGACTGTGCAAAACCTGGTAAAGTGCAGAAAGTCTGCGATGCCTCATAAAGACTGCTTTACGTACGAGTTTGAGTGCCGCCATATTGGGATGCCAACCTCCGTGTTATGAATTTTTAACAACTAAACGAACAGCGCTACGGTAGACGCATACACCCGAAAACGGTTGGGGTCATGCGTACGATCTTTCATAGCCTTATTAGAGAGTTTTAGTACTGCGTACGCTGCGTACGTGGCGGCGTTGCGTACGTAAGGGCGCCACGTTCTGCGTAGTGCGCATGCGCAGACTGCAACGCGCACGTATCGCATTACGTACGCAGCCGCTACGTACGCACGCATGAGATGCGTGCGTGCGTATGAGGTGATCGCGCCGCTCTCGAACAAGTTCGCGACAGCGCGAGACTTCGTTTTGCAAAATGGCGGCATCGAAGGCAAGCACCGACCGGCTCTGTGGCTTAAAATATGGCCATAATCTGGCTATAACTCTTGGATTGGCTCACATTGGCTGTAAACAACACGTACTTCTATTTTGATCTACCAGATGACGCATCACGCTACACGCTCGTTACGTACGCCGGTACTACGGCGTACTAAAAGCCGATTAGTGGCAAACGACGCCACGTAACGCAAGGCGCTTGCGTGATGCGTACGTAGCACCATTCCGCAGTACTAAAACTCTCTATTAATTCACAAAAAACATGAAAACATAGGCTTAATTAACAGCCCAAGCTGGCAGCATTCAGATGTCCTTGCGGAAAACCGACGTTATTTGCAAAAAGCTTTCCGGGCGGAAAATGAAGGGGGGGGGGGGGGTTAATACATTGGCTAAGAAAAAAAATGGTTTGCGCCTTTGCGTCGTCTGAGGCTAATGCATAAGAAACCTGTAAGGTATTTCTTCGATGCCACGAAGTATGTCTCCGTATAATGCTGCGATTTGTGAATGTGACGACTCGGGTGCTGTCATCTTAAGGAACTTGTTTATTTTTCATTAGCTATTGCTTCCAAGTGGGATGCTGTGCTACGCAATACGGCTCGTGACGTGGCGTAGAGGTTATAGGCCTATCTGTCCCGACGTGGGAGCGACCCGCAACGTGCAAGTTCACGCCCCGACGGACCTAAATAAAGTTGTTCAACCATTCCTTCCTTTTTTTTTTAATTTGTAGTACAGCACACCAACAACATTTGTCATCAATGTCCTAAACATCACCGTCTAGTCCACTGAGTTAATGTTAAGTGCTCGTAACAAAATTAGCACGTGGCGTCATGAACACAGTTTGGTCTCATGCAGACGACTCCAATCACGTGGCGATTAAGCTACGTCACTGGGGTAACACCGCCGCCGGAACGTTTTCTTGGTGCCTGTACATGAGTAACGAGAGAACCAGTGTGCGATGTACATATAACACTAACCTAACGTCATAAACTTCGCGTCCTATACATGTTGGTGCTCTAACGTGGCTGCTTCCTGTACTGACGACAGTGAAAGTAATCATACAATGCTGCGTACTATTACAGTTTCAGCTCCTGATATATACAACGCAGCTTTCTGCAGCGTCAGTCGCATGACGTGCGGAAACTGCTCCGCCAAACCTGTCAGCATGCAGCATACGTGTGCTGCGTCACGGTTTCTATAGCAACAGGAAACGGTCGCGGCGTATGGCGGCTGTTCTATGGCCCATGTGATTGGACGGCCACAACATACGAATTGCGGCGCGGCTCCTTTTGTGTGCATCGGTCAGTGTGGACAGTCCACATGTCTGCAGTGCACGTCGGAGTGGACACTGCTGCGTACCTGTGCGTGTGTCACTGCGGGTGATTTAAGATTCGAGCGACCTCTGTGGCTGCTATTGTCTCCTGTGTCTATACGCGCTCACAAAACGCACTGACCATACATGAAGGCTCGCGCGTCTGCGAACAAAGCGGATTCAGGCATGAAAGCTTTCGAAACACCGCGCGACCGTTTCGGCTTCTCTATTGCGTTTCCTCTACGCTTTGTTCGGCTGACGCCTTAACGGACACGACGTTACGCCCAGTAAGAAAGAAGAGGGCAAGCAGCTCATTCATTAGCCGACATTAGCTGTAGTTAGTTCTCATCCACTAAATACGTCAATCATAATTTATGCAATATTAGTCAACACTGTGTGCAGCCATAGATTAGTCATCACTGACGAGTACTTGTCATCATTTAGCCAAAGCCGTAGCCAACAGCCAGCTAGTGCTTGTAGTACGCGAGTAAGTGCGGTAGTTCAGGGGTGTTACCAGGGGGTGGCATTTCAGGCCCGTGCTCCACCCCCTCCCTCGAATTTTTTTTTTCTTTCGCCATGCATACGTAGTACAGAATGACCATGTTACAGTGTTCTAGTACACTGTAACCATGTGCCTGCCCGGCCCCCCGTTAAATCAAGGAGGAGTCCAACCTTCATGCATGCAGTCGAACCTGTCCGACTGCATGTCAAAGCCCTTCGATGGAACACCAAGAGCCGTGCTAACGAGGAGAACTGGCTAACACCCGCAGATTTAAACGTACGACCCGACAGAAAAGTGGACGAAGAAACACCCTCCTTCGTAGCTATAAGTTGTTAGAGCATCGGAAGCATAATTGAAAGGACGCGGGTTCGGACCCAGCCGGCAGGAGGCGATCTTTTTCTTCCACCTTAACTCCTTTCGATTTAGGTCACAATCATCATCATCATCATCATCATCATCATCAGCCTGATTACGTCCACTGCAGGACAAAGGCCTCTCCCATGTTCCGCCAGTTAACCCGGTCCTGTGCTTGCTGCTGCCAATTTATACCCGCAAACTTCTTAATCTCATCTGCCCACCTAACCTTCTGTCTCCCCCTAACCCGCTTCCCTTCTCTGGGAATCCAGTCAGTTACCCTTAATGACCAGCGGTTATCCTGTCTACGCGCTACATGCCCTGCCCATGTCCATTTCTTCATCTTGATTTCAGCTATGATATCCTTAACCCCCGTTTGTTCCCTAATCCACTCTGCTTTCTTCTTGTCTCTTAAGGTTACACCTACCATTTTTCTTTCCATTGCTCGCTGCGTCGTCCTCAATTTAAGCTGAACCCTCTTTGTAAGTCTCCAGGTTTCTGCTCCGTAGCTAAGTACCGGCAAGATACAGCTGTTATATACCTTCCTCTTGAGGGATAGTGGCAATCTACCTGTCATAATTTGAGAGTGCTTGCCGAATGTGCTCCACCCCATTCTTATTCGTCTAGTTACTTCAATCTCGTGGTTCGGCTCTGCGGTTATTACCTGCCCTAAGTAGACATAGTCTTTTACAACTTCAAGTGCACTATTACCTATCTCGAAGCGCTGCTCCTTGCCGAGGTTGTTGTACATTACTTTCGTTTTCTGCAGATAAATTTTAAGACCCACCTTTCTGCTCTCCTTGTCTAACTCCGTAATCATGAGTTGCAATTCGTCCCCCGAATTACTCAGCAATACAATGTCATCGGCGAAGCGCAGGTTACTAAGGTATTCTCCATTGACTCTTATCCCTAACTGTTCCCATTCTAGGCTTCTGAAAACCTCCTGTAAGCACGCGGTAAATAGCATTGGGGAAATTGTGTCCCCCTGCCTTACACCCTTCTTGATTGGTATTCTGTTGCTTTCTTTATGAAGCACTATGGTAGCAGTTGATCCCCTGTAGATTTCTTCCAGAATGTTTATATATACTTCATCTACGCCCTGATTCCGCAGTGTTTGCATGACGGCTGATATTTCTACTGAATCAAACGCCTTCTCGTAATCAATGAAGGCTATGTATAGTGGTTGGTTATACTCTGAGCATTTCTCTATTACCTGATTGAGAAATGCTCAGAGTATAACCAACCACTATACATAGCCTTCATTGATTACGAGAAGGCGTTTGATTCAGTAGAAATATCAGCCGTCATGCAAACACTGCGGAATCAGGGCGTAGATGAAGTATATATAAACATTCACAATCACACAATCAGGGGCGTAGCAATTTTTTTTTCTTTTTCGTAGGGAGAGGAGGGGGATCTCGGTTACACTTTAGGTATGTCCGTTCGTGCGTTTGTGTGTGTGCGGGTATACATACACAAGCGAAATTGAAAAATTTCGGGGGCAGGGGACGTTGAACTTCCCCACATCCCCCTTGGCTACGCCCCTGGTAACAATCATTATTGTACGTTCGAAGTACAGCAATTCGTGTCCCCCTATGAAACTAGGAGACGATTGAGCCAATGATAGTACATATACTTTCATAGGCTCAATCGTATCCCGATTTCATTGGAGCGTGTCCAACAAATGAGCGAGTCTCGCGAAAAATTCCCCTTCATATGCACTGCACCCCATATGCCGCGTGAAACACGCCTCTGGAAGTTGTTTAGAGTTGTCTTTTTATTTTTCACGACGTGAGAAATTTGCTAGGCTTTCGGAGAAATTACCACATGTTCCTTTCTAGCGAACGCAAGCCACAACTGTGTTTATGCAATGGGATTTGACTTACCCCACAGAAAATTCTCGGACGCGTCCGGTAAGGCAGGCACGGCCGGTTGCAAAAGGATGAGGCGGCGGTGATGTAGCTAACGCGGATGTTGTTCTTCAAGCTAGTATGAAGAAGAATAAAAAATAGAGAAAAAAAGTGAGCTACTTTGGAAACTAACAGAAAGATACGTTATAAAAAATTAATATAAAGGAAAGTATGCATTCGCTTCCGATTTTGCGGGCCCCCTGCTGTGTTTTGCGTGACAGGCTGTTTACGGCTGCTTCTATATAGTAACGCAGCCGTTTTTCAGTACGCAGATGTGACGGCTCTATATATAAGAACTCGTGGGGCACGCGCAGCGTTACACATAAACACGAAGGTCAAAGTCGTAGCTCACACTAATCAATGCATGCTGCTTTTTTTTTCTTTTTGGTTTAGCTAGGATACATATGTTTATTGCTACGTTAGGATACTCTGCAGGTGTCGTTTCTCTATCTTCAATTTTTGTTGCATTTTCATGTCAACACGTTACTAATTACATCACGATGCACTTGGTTTCTTACGCTTGGAGAAAAAAAACATACGCACAAGTCAACGCGAGCTTTTTTGCGCGTCAAGAAGAAGAAGATAAAAAAATTCACAAGTTATCTTATGCATTAGCCTAGTGTAGCGATCAAGCTATGCCTTGACCCAGCGGGTCATTCGCCACGCCGAATTAGTGCCAAAAGGATAGTCTCGCCACGGCTGGACGGAGGAAGCAACAGGGGCCGACTACACGAGACGGCGCCCACTGATTGACAGCGGCACCAACTGTGTGAAATGTTGCCAAAGAGGGTTATGGAGCCGCCGCTCGTATCTCCCGCCTGGGCCCGCATCGTTAGCGCGTTAACCAGCAGACGACGACGGCGCTGGTCAAAGGGCTCTCCCCAAAGGATTCCACGAACCTGGCACCTCTCGAAAGGGCGCGCTAGGATCTTCCCGTGGGAACGCAGGACGAGGCCGGCACCAAAGGGGTCGAGGCGCCCGTGCGTCTTCCGCTCTCCCCCTCCCTGTTCTACGGCAGCGCTGCGACTAGTGGCAAGGGTGTGTGTGTGTATGTGCAAGCCAGTGTTGTGCCTTTATGAACATACATGACGGGCGGTACTTCCCTGAGAGGAACTTCCACATCACCATTGGTCCGCATTGTTTTGTGTAGTGATCCCCAACCTAGGGACCTAGGGAACGGGGGTCAACAAAAAGGGCGTGCAGCGCCTCGCCCAATTCTCTTCTCTTCTCTTCTCTTCTGTCATCTCGACAACTCACTGTAAAGATGTAAATAAATCCGTTAAGTTTGCTCAAAGCTCTCCCCTAGTCCTTGGCTCGACGGAGCGACGGCGACCGGCCCCGCTACCCGCAGACTGCGGTCGCCACGACGCGCAACACTAGGCACGCGCAGAGTTCCCTTTAAGGGGGGGTGGGGGCGAAGGTGTTTGTCGCAGCACCCCCTACCTGTTATGTCAATGCATGAGGCAGACTTTGCAGCCCCACCTCTCAGGTGACTAGGAGGGGGGAATGCGCCACCTTGCCCCCCCCTCGCCCGTTGTAGACGACGAAAATATTTTTTTATTTCATTTCAGTCGATGTATGTATTCTGCCCCGCCCCCCTTATCCTGTTCCCCACTAGTCACCTGTGAGGTGGATAGGATAGGGGGGAGGCAGGATTAATATCCCCTTAGCCCCCTCTCATGCGACTAGGCAGATAGGATTAGGGGAGGGGGGTAAGTACACCGGGTCATGCGTCATAACGTAACTTCTCGTGATACGATGACGTCATCACGTAAAGTTACGGTGTGTGATGTCACGATGACGTCATGTAGTGGCGTCATCACGTAACGATAGTATTTAGCACCACTCGTGTTGACACCGATGGTCAATTTTCGCGTTTTCGGAAAGACTTATAGGGCTTTAACAACATGCACACTTACGGCCTTTACGAGCCTAGCCATCACGTGTAGTTTGTTGAGCAGGACAGTCTGTAGATAGACAGCGATAGTGTAAGCAAATTAACCTCGCAGCTCGAACCAATTAGCCCGAGAAAAACAGAAGCCTTACCACAGAGCAATTACTTGGCCGAAGCAAAGATTCACCCAGCGGCTATAAGGTCAACCGCCCACGGGGCAAAGCAACAGACTCGTCGTAAATTGCCTTCGCCGTGGTGGGGCAACGGCCGGCGGCGTCTGTCAACAAACAGAGCATGTCGTCGCTCTCGCTGGCAGCACGTCAAAAAGAAATAAAAAAAAAGGTGTTTTCATTCGCGACTCTCGAAGAGGTTGCACTTGCGAGGCGCTCGCATGTACGTAAAGGTGTCGAATAGGAGAAGTGTTTTCGTCAACTGTTTCTGTGTGCTTCCGCAAGCGAAACCATCCGGTGAGGTGTTTTCGCACGGTCCACCGCCGCCCGTTTTTCCTCGACTTCCCATCTGTGTCGAATTTGTTGCTCCTACTGTACTACCCCTTCTCACTTGCACCTCGGCGAGTCTCGGTTCGAAGCGCAGGCTGCTAAAAGAGTGAACTGCAAGTGGGAGTGTATAGAGGCTGCCGTTCGCCACTTCAATATTGCCGACCTCTCGAGCCAAACGCGGTGTTTCCTTCCGATTGCCTAAACGGAAATGCGGCACTGCAGTGCTTTTGGACGGACACCGGCGTCGTGAAGTAATGGGATACGCGGCGCGTTCAAATGTTCTCTACAAGGAGGGACTCACAAACAAGCGGCCGCGGACGTCTCGCTCTAGCCAACGTGCCATATTGCGAAAATGCGATACCCAATGCGGTTACTAACGATAGTTATAGCGCGAGAACAGAACGACGACACAGAGACAAGAAGGACACGAAGGACAAGTCATGAGCGTAGCTAGAAATTATTTTCGTTGGGATTGAGGGGGGGCATCTTGTTTTGGAGTGGGGTCCAGGTAGGAAAATGTGGTCGAATGTCATTTGTACTCTGTCATGACAAAAAAAAAAAATCGGAGAGCGAGAGCACGTGTCAGGAGGTGTGCCACCACGGGGCTATGTCACTGTACCATGTGTAAAACATTAATGTGGAATACAAACTCTACATTTCAAAAACGGCTTCCACATAAATGTCGACTCTAGAAACGTCTGAAACGACCCATGTATATCACATAAAAGTACACCCCCTTTCAAGTGGCAGCGTTAGCTAAAGTTTTTGTGGTAGGAACACATATTTCATAATGGGTGCCATTGGAAAAAGGGTCAGTCCCAGAGTCACTCCACAACCACGTTATGTACAAAAAACCTTTCAGAGTGGGGCGGCGCAGGATGAATAGAGAACATGGACATGGGTGACAAAATTGCACCATCTCCCGCAAGATGGAACCACGTGTAGATGCGAAATAGCGGGCGCTAACGAATACGCTAGAGGCGGCGATGAAACTAGCGCTCTTCGCGGCGTTTCGCAGGAGAGAAACCTGGGGCAGGCGCAAAGCACGCAATGATGAATCGACGTTTCCTACCGGAATATGGCGATCACTGCTTATGGGCAGTGAGACAGAAGGCTTCGATTGGACACAGGGACTCTAAGTCCGCTTTTAATCAACGAACACGCTGCGAATTTTCATTGTTCAACAACACACAGGAGAAATCTCCCAACGGCACTATCCTTGAAGGTCAAGATCCAGTGCGTACATATGTACGGGGTGGCCAGCGAACGGTTGTGCTGCGCGAGCAGTTGATTTTTTCAATCAAGGAACTTGGTAGCAGACGCTGCCTGCGTCGGCGTTGCGAGGCGAGAGAGGAGGAGCGTAGGAGAGGAGACAGTACAGAGAGAGAGAGAACGCGCATGCGCAGTAGGGGTGGTCGCGCCACTGCGCCGTGCTCCCGACCGGGTTGCAGAAATTAGGTGCTTTTTCTCATCTTCCAACCATTACCCACCACCACCACCGAATTGAACCCCACGTTATAAGATGCTTCGTATATAAAAGAAGTTTGCTTTCGCCAGTGATCCGCCTTGGGTGAGTGACGTAAGGGACCCAACCAGCTTTTTGGCGATCGATCGATAGAGGCCTTCGAACCGCGGTGGACATAATTAAAGGCCGATGACGTCGCATTTTGTGCGGCGCGTGCCCATGCGTGTATATATATCTAAACGCGTGTCATGCGCACTGTCGCAACGACAGTGCATGTGTATACGTGCGTCCCTTTTCGTGTCACCCTCGTTTCGGTGGCTGCCGACCTTGGCTCGGACAAAGGGAGTCAACGTCCGCCGCATCATGTATTCCGTGCGCAGGCGGGTCAGGGACAACAGACACGTGCTCCGAGATCCGCAGTATACCGTATCACCTACACGGCGCATGCGTCGTGAAGCTCGACCGAATGAATGTCCAGCCGGCGATTTCTATACGCTCTGGCACGTTCATCCACGCCTTTGTTTTTTTGTTTTTCGCGCTCAAATTGTGCGGGAAGTGAGAGGGAACCGCCATCACAACTGAATGCGCGCGAGTGATGAATTGACGCGGTGTCCTACATTCAGTTTATATACGTATACACATGCTACGCCGGTATCGTGACAGCATAACATGCCGTACACACTGCTCTGTGCGCATAGGAACTGAGAGTACCAGGGAAATAGTACAGCGCAAGAAACTTGTCCTGATGAAAATTGGTCTAAATTTCTTTTACTTGTGTGTATGCGAGTTGAAAGCTACGTACACGCATCATACTGTCATCTGTAGTTTATGCGGCGTTCTGAATACAGTATTACTTTCAGATGAGTGATTGGGGTAGAAGTTAGCGCGAACTATAAGAAACAAAGAACCAAAAAGAAGTAAGAAAGAAGAGGAAAAGTTTGCTATGTTCTCCTGGCTTTACCCTAATAATAAACATTTGAAGTTTATCACCCGACCTTTCTGCTACCTTTTGCTTTCTTGTTTCCTTGCTTGCGCTAATATGTGCGAGTTGATTGCGTTAGGATGTCAACGAACTGGTACTACGACAAGCCTTACTTTTCTCTGGAGAGCCTTTGAGTCCCACAACAGTGACCTTCATCTGGCTGGCTTGCGTTCCCTTTTTTGAAAATCAGCCGCTCACCACTATAATATATCGATATTTCTCGTAGCCAACAATCACTTCGAGAGTATTGAAAAAATGAAGGTTGTACAGCATTGTTGATTATTTTTGTTGCACCCCTTTTGAAATTCGGAACGGTGCGGCAGCCAGCTACTACAATCGCATGCCTCGTATTTAAAAGGCGAAGCTCTCAAGGGTGCTGGTCGTGTTCATCGTAGTAGTATGTTGTAGTAGTAGTAGCCACTTCTAGGTAGTTTTAAGAATTGCTCACTAGATGGCGTTGTGTGTGTGTGTCCTTGGAAATAATATCACTGGATGGCGTTAGTGGTTTTCGTATAGTTGACGAAAGGACGGACGGATGGACAGACAGACAGAAAGGAGAAAGAAACTGGATCGTCTGAAACGAGTGCGTTTTGCAAATGTCTAGCCCGAGCGTTGCTACAATGCCGAATTGGGCAAGATCACAGTCACGCGTGCGCTTCCATCACCAAGATGCGGCGAGGTAGTACACTTGTGTCTAGAGGGAAAGGATGGCAAAGAAATAGAGCAGGCCGGCACGCTGGAGAGCTGTTGCAGTGACACCAGTGTAAGTGAAAATTGCGTTGCAGGGAAGTGCTTCTTTACGGCATAAAGCGGCGGAAATTGGGTGCAGAGAAGCTTTCGCCGACGAGAGAAAACAAGAGTAAAGGGAGGGAAAGAAGGTGGAGGGGGGAGAGGGACAGCTTCGTGAGCGGGAAGAATCCGTTAGGAGGGGGATCAGAGGGGGGGGGCTCGTCGGTCAACGGGGAAACCCGGAAAGTGAACGCTCAGTTCAGGAGGCCGGCGTGATGCGTCTCTCGAGGAAACGCCGCGAGTGAGACACGGCGAGGAAATCCGCTCGCCGGCGACGATCAGAAGAGGAGGCACTGTCGCTCCGTCTTGTCCCCCGGCGAGTCGTATATAGTGATTCTTTTCTTTGACTATGAGAGTGCACCGAGTTGGTTAGGGTACATTTCTTAACAAGAAACAAAGAGAAGTTCGACAAGAAAAACGCGAGAACGAAAATTTCGATTTGGAGTGGAAGATTTCTTATTGCATTACCGGCAAATGTGAAGGCGTGGTATGGCATACTGCATAGAAAAACAAACAAACAAACCCCGCCACATTATTTTTCGTACGCAAAACGAGGCCTGGTCGATTTAATACGCAACTGAACGCACCTGCACGAGCGTTCGTCTATCTGTGTGAACCAGCTCATAACACAGCCATTATGAATAGTGCACGTGCTCGTTGGTTCTATAATCATCTAGCCCATTGGAAGCAGGGGCACCTCTAACTGCATCTATAGCATAAACCGAATTTACGTCACAGATGCACTTCTTCATAAGCTCCCTCGTTATGTAACATAACCTGCTGTCCCCGACGACTGATTACATGCATTCCGCTACCTCAGCCTTTTTTCTTGGCCAGAGGGTCATGAGCTCGCTAACCATTGATCTCTAATCGACAGTGGTGCGATTTTTCGATCAGTCTTTACGTTAGAACCTTTCATTTTCATTTCCAGCGCTCTTTGCTTAGTATACTTACCACTTATTTCGTCTTCGACTGTTACAGCCTTCCAAATCTGGCGGCCTTTGTTAGCATCCGCCACGATTACAGCTACGCGTAAGCACTAGTCTTCGTTCGGTTTATAAGCGACAAGAAAGAACTATAGAGTGTCATGACCTATTAAATAATGTAACTTTTACAAGCTTAAAGGGTCTCTAATTTAGGACGAGAAAGTGGTCTCTCTATCGCTTTCAATACCCGTCCTGCAGGTGCTGTCTCCCCTTCGCTACTTACTTCTTCATAAAACATTTGGGCAATGTCAGCATTGAACGATTTTCCTATCAAAATTTAGTGCTTCTCCACTACACGCCACTGTCTCCGTTTGCGCACTCGAAAACTCCCAAAACAAGATGGAATGAGTTGATCCCGCACTATAGTAACGCCAGACAAGGCAAATTAACGGGCGTTCCGACTTCATGGCGTAGCCGGATAGAGAGACAATTCACAACTGATGCTCCTGGTATATGAACCAATAGAGAACTTATTTCTTCATGACGTCGTGTGAACAGACAGCCGGTTGGCTGAAAAGATGGGAAACGCCAGAAGAGAATAACGCGCACGTTCTTTGTATTTACAGGCGTTGTTTAGTGGTTGTTTAACTCACGTACACCTACCACGGGTGTCTGCGGTACTGCTCTACAGCATTCGCAATGCTGCACGGTTCTAGCGAACTCGAAAAAGTCCCACGGAGACAAGACCAGACCTTGTCGTTCGTGCAAGCGACAAGCGCGGCTGGTTGGTCTGTACGCCGGGCAACAAAGCAACAAAAAATGGCGCAACTCACTCGTGAAGAAATCGGTGCATGCGCCGCTGCAAAGCAGATCGCAACGGCGTGTGCCACAAGCTTGCGTTCTTCGCCGACTCCACCTCAAGGGCAGTCGCGCTTTCGCTCCGACTGTGCTCGTTTCCGGAGGCAACAGTTTCCGTTCCTTGGGGCCGTATAATAGTCCGTATACCGGAAGGTTCTCAGAGCGGCCATCTCACGTTTGGCTGCGCGCTCAGAGCGTGGACGCTCGTTTATTTAGCGAATGTCGCCGACGTAGACTTTCACAACAGTGGCCGGGCATGCAGTGGCAAAGTGAGTAAACATGGCAGCAGACGAAATGGGTGCCGTAAAAAGTTGCGCGAACGCAACCATAGACGACAACACCGCGCACCGCTTGCGTTTGTTTCCTGTTTGCTTCTGGCCTTTTGCTCCTTTTCCGCTACTGCTTCTATACATCCTGTTTGCCTATATAGACCAACAGGCCTGACGCAATATTACTCACAAAGTGTCTTGGAGGCAGCCGCGCGCCGCGAACGCGCGCAACTGCAACGTATGGCAGCCCTAATGTTCGCCCGACCGTATTTTGAGACGTCCGAGAAAGGAGGCGTTTATGCCAGGTCTGTTCGGTGCCGTTGAAATTCTTCAACGTGCGTAGTGGAAATAAACTCAAACGTCCGGAGGTTTAGGCGGGTGAAACGAAATGCTATAGGCTTTGCGTTCGTTTCCCGCTAAGCTCTTTGGTAAAACTGAGCATACGAAGAACGGTACAAAAGGGCTGGATTTTTATTAAGCGACCTGTTCCGCATGAAATAAAACAAAAGCCTTATGTTGGGTAGCGTAGTGAAGCCCGGTGTGGAATCTTGCGGTTTTCCGCGCGTAGCACCGCATGTCGTTTAGCGGAACTAATAACTTGCGGTTGCCCCGCCACGGTGGTCTAGTGGCTAAGGTACTCGGCTGCTGACCCGCAGGTCGCGGGTTCAAATCCCGGCTGTGGCGGCTGCATTTCCGATGGAGGCGGAAATGTTGTAGGCCCGTGTACTCAGATTTGGGTGCACGTTAAAGAACCCCAGGTGGTCAAAATTTCCGGAGCCCTCCACTACGGCGTCTCTCATAATCATATGGTGGTTTTGGGACGTTAAACCCCACAAATCAATCAATAACTTGCGGTCACGTGCTTCACGCAAGCAAGTATACCGGATATATACCTTTACACGATTCCAGTGAGCACAGAAAAGTCACAACCTCTGCACGTACAGAGATTAGTATTTAGCTATAATCAAATCGCAAGAAGTTAAGTGCGCCGCTATCATGTACCATAGAGAACGTACAATAATACGAAGATAAATGGTCGAATGTAAGTGCTTAATGCATGCATTTATCAGGTTTATATGTGTTTATTAGACGTGAACAATATGGTGTAGTCGCACGAAGTCAGGACAAAGTTAAGGCGAATTGGCATACTCTACGTGTAATGTTCAGGTTTGTAGGTCGATATACCTGCATGACTAGAAGATACTGGCGCAAGGTTTCGTGCTATCGTAATTTTCGTACGAAATCCGACGACAATAAAGTCGAGATGTCGTAATAAACATAAAAGCGCCAGTTTTTTTCACTTTAAGCTCATGAAAAACAAACAAGAAAAGATCACCCGGGTTGATAAGACGTGGTAAGAGGATCCGCGATGGCATATTTATATAGAACCGCGACAAAAGCTCAGCGACCGCGGTGAGATCTTTTTTTACAGCGCTTGAGATTTGCATAGTTACTTCGCGCAACGCAACGGAACCTGTTCCGGCCGAACGCACAGCGCACTATTTTCCATTAAGTAGTTCGAAGAAAATGGTGCGCCACAAAGACGTGTATTGCTGTGGAGCAATGTGGGCGCGTGACCTGCCGCAATAAGCGAGTTCGGTTAACATGCATGGCTTAACGGCTGCAACGCGGAAATTGTCTAAGTTAAAATGGTTGCTTGGGCGAGTTCCGCTGTATGTCTCCTTTTTCTTGTACTCCGTTCTTGGCGCTCTTTTTTGTGTGTATAATGTCTAAGAAGCATGTTCTTTGCCGCCAGACATCGCAGTAATGAAATTAGAGCAATTACATTACTTCTTGGTGAATTGAGTACTGTAATGAGCTAATTGAAAATAATGGTCTAAAAAAAGTTACTCACGGCACTTTCCCAATTACTTTTCACTAAAGTATACCAAGTCCGCTTCTGTTATGGCGTATAAAACGGACAAGAAAACGGAAAAAGAAACAAAGACCACTCATCCTGAGTGGCAATTAATGTTTTATTATAAATGCATCTGTAACCTCTGTTATCGCTGGCAAAATATTAATAATAATCAATCCAGTCATGTATGGTCCACCCGACTCTTGGTTGAGCCCCGTGAGTGGGTAGGTGCCAGTCATCCAATGAGCATAAGATTGATATGTGGGGTTTAACGTCCCAAACCCACCATATGATTATGAGAGACGCCGTAGTGGAGGGCTCTGGAAATTTTGACCACCTGGGATCCAATGCGCATCAGCACCGTCACCAAACATCAAGAGTGGGAAGCTGAACGGAGATATCGCACATCATGCATATATGCTGTAAATAAAGTGCACAACTTTAGTTGAAACGTTTTCGAAGTAGCGTCATTACTTTCTTATAATAACAGCGATACAGCGTCGGCCAGCTGTAATTTGTAATTTAATCTGCTTGCGTCTTATAAAACTTAGGAAACAAACTATTCGTGTAATGTGCATTTACTTTTAGCAGCAATTACCCTTTGTGTTATTGTTTCTCCGTAAGGGCCATTTTCACATTTATTTTTTGAAAATAAGATTATTTTTCTTCCCCTTTATTTTACTTAACAGTATAAATTCGATGGAAAGAAGTGTAAACTAAAGGGCTCGTTTTTCTTTATCAGACATATGTTAACGAGAAATAACAGACAGCGATGCCAAGGCAAGTACCGAGGATGCTATTAAAAGTAATTATGATGTAAAAGTAGTTGTCACTTACTTGTAATAACGTCTTTTGTACTTTCACTAACATTATTGTCTTAATTTTTATCAATGCATGTACGTTTATTACATGAAAAGGAAGAATCATCGCCAGGAAATTGTGACAACTTTGCTTTCGTTTCAATAACAAGAAAAGAAAGAACGAAAGAAAAAAGAAAAAGAAAGAAAGAAAGAAAAAAAGAAAAAAAGACAGAAAGAAAGAAAGAAAGAAAGAAAGAAAGAAAGAAGGAAGGAAAGAAGGAAAGAAAGAAACGGGGTTTAGGGGTAAGGGTGTCGATTTACTTGAAAACCATCGTCTTCGTTCGGAGTCATGATGGCGGCGCAAATGCGACAGTAGCGTCACCAGTGCGTGTGTGACACGAGGGAGAGAGGAGAGAGAGAGAGACGCAGCGTGGAATCGAGAAAGGGCGCATGGTCCGCACGAGAGGTCATACAGAGCGCACTCTGCCGTGTGGCCGCGTGGCCACAATCTCGATTCGCGGTCGTCGCAAGCGCGCGCCGTTCGAATAAGGTCAAGGAGCGTCTCTCCTCCCCGGGTGCCAGTTTCCACGGCGACGACAACGATGCCACCGGGAGCTGTGCCTGAATTCTGCGCGAACATTGTTCGCAGTAGCCGTCTCTTCGCGAAACCACGAGAGGAAGTTCGTCGCGCTTTCGTACGATGTTCTCCCACGAGCGCAACCCCAATCTTAAAAGCAACACAATGAACAACACGTCTTGGTGACAATGGGAGACCACCCCGATGAACCCGGATACCTTAGCTTGCCATATGACTTGGGCGGAGCAAGCAGTACGGTGGCCAAGAGAAGGGTCGGGGTCCAAGAGTGACAACGTTGCCGGAGCGAATCGCAGAGGCCAGCGATGGCGATCGGACCATCGTGATTCATCAACAAGAATCACGGCGCCAATGAAGATTTTCTTTCTCTAGCACTCACTGTCCGGATGGCGTTGCCTTTGTCAGTTTTTCATGAGTGCTACCGACACCAGGCATGGACTTTGGCTGAAATAAGAAGGAACCTTGAAGAGTAGGAGTTCAGCAAAAAAAAAAGTGATTAAAATAGTACATGCATTGGTCTCAACATAGTCCTTACTTTAAGCAGACATTGTGCCTCGCAAGTCGATCTTAAAGGAAGTATTGAGAATCGTAGCTATTGAGCATGTGCCACGAGTTTTATTGCTTTCTGCTTTTCTAGTGTAACTATGGAAATTTAGGGTCTGCTATAAATTTTACGTTAACGAAGCGACGACAAATAGTGTAACTGGGAATGCCGTTGGGAATGCCAACGTTTCGCGAAGTGAACTTGTCTTGCTAAGGGAAGCAATCATTGCATCCGTAACAAAGGCAAATCCGCCTATACCAATGACTTGGCTGCAGTGGTATTCTTCCTTCGTTAATAATTCTCACCCCGTCAAGCCTCCACCTTCACCGCAACTCATTCTAGATCGTGCAAAGCGTAGATCAGACTACTGCCCGTGATGGTGCAACTGAACAATCGGAGTGATCTGCAATATAATCCGAAATTACTTCATGGCGATCCACAAGATTCCACATCAAGCATGAGTGATCCACGTACTCGCTCGCGAACAAGCGACAGCTGTTACACCGCACCAGAACCGACTCCGCATACACCACAGCTCGGTCATTCAAGACTGGACGATGCGCTTCTCCACTCCGTGCCTCTGCGATGACCGTTCGGTGACGCCGATTATTTTATTTGGCTTTGCCCTCTGTTTGACATACGCAGGGGGAAGTGATTTTTAAAAGAAGAGAAAAGTGAGCCCCGTAACTGTCTCTCAGGAGGAGGACACCTCAACAGTAGCTCACGAGGGATGGGGGTAGAGAAGAGAATAAAAAGATAGGTATCAAAATTAGAGGGATAGCATACGCAGCTTACAAAGGGTTGCTATTCGAAGATGTGGCATACGAAGATGTGGTGTTTTTCCTGAAGGTCCCACTGGGCGATGAAGAGTGGGGGTAGTGGCTTTTTTTTTTTTTTTTAAGGAGAAAAGATGAAAATGAGCCCCGCAACTGACTGCAGCTAAGTGCGACACTTCAGCAGGAGCTCACGAGGAAATGGGATAAGGAGGGATTAAAATGGATAGAGTGAGCAGAAAAGATTGAGAAAGGAAAGGATTGGGACACGGTCGAAGGATCGAGTCCGCGGACGGGGCACCACTCGGCGAAAGCTCCATGGCGTCAGGAGATCGCAAACGGCGGGCCGATCAGCGGAAGATACGCTGGCGTCGGAGATCGCGGGTGTACAACCGTTCGGCACGGAATCCAGCACAGGGGAGGGGGGGGGGGGCGTGCAACGAATTTTGGTCGCTTTCCTGCTTTCTGACGCGTAGTGACAGACCCATAGAATTCAGGAGATGCTCAGGCGGAGCAATTTCCGGCAATGTATAGGCAAGGACCATGGTATAGGCCAGGCTAATGCCACATAGTGCAACATCAGAACCACTACCACCGTCAGAATGACACAGTTCTCCCTGGCAAATTTCGCCTGAAACTCTGTATCTTCCGGTACCCTCTGAACAGCATGTCACTCAAGCCATGAAGTAGCAGCATCCGCATAGGCAGGCGAAACAAGGAGGGTGACCGCGGCAGTGGCTCTCACAGGAACTACGCTTTCTAAATCGGTCACCGGGCAAAGACTTCACTCGGCAACGACCACCATTGTGTCCCCCGCGCCGCACAGGCTACGCCCGCGACCATGGACAAACACGCAGCAGAGACAGAAATACGAGCTCTCGGTTACAGCGACTTCTCTTTCTGTGCCAGAAGAAAGGATCCTAGCGAGGCGAGGCTTGACTCGAAGCCGAGTTAAAGACGCGCCCACAATGAGCGCGGCTTTCGCGGACACGCTGTTATATGACGTGGCTACACCCGTCGTTGCACTTCCCGATCGGGTAGCTTCCCTCTCTTTTGTGTGTGCCTTTCTCGTCTACATGGCTTTAGCTTTCCGCGCTTCTGCATCGCCTCCACTTTCACTTTCTCATTTCCTTCTTCTTTCACGTCGTTTCTGCTTTCTTTCACTGTTTCTTTTAGTTTGCTTTGTCACTGCAAAGGCTCAACTGTCACGTCTACTCGCTTCTGATTCTGTCGTATGTGGGCACTGTGCCAGACTCAGAAACATCGGCTGTCATTTGAACGAAACTGCATGAATGTGTTGGTGCTATGACAGCCGATAGCCGACATAAGCAAACATTGGCGATAATTAAAGAATACTTAGTCAGCGTTAGTCGACACTAACCAAAACAAGCCACAATTTTAGGCAACATTAGCCAGTGCAAGTTAGTACTGGTGATATCCAACCAAACGCGTTAGTTGTAATCATGCGTGTGACTTGACGCACTGTTACAGATGCAAGGTAGCAAGCAGGTCATGGTAGCAGTTGGTTGCCAGTTGGCTTGCAACTGGAACCAGTTGCTTCCATCGCAGGAACCAGTTAGCTTCCAGCTGGAATTAGTTGACCCTTATGTACACCAGTTGAAACCATGTGGATTCCCAGTTACACATTTTCACCTGAATCAGCAATTTTTTTTTTTGTAGTCGTTGCATATCCTTCGTCAGGCATCAATCGGACATAATATTACGTGCGTGTTGGAGAACACTAGGAAGGCATTAGTCGTGGAACATATTGTACCCCAAAAGTTGGGTTCCTTGAATATGCACGTCCCTTTCGAAAAATAGTGCACGTGCATTTTACGTATCCTCATAGGCTGCAAACTACTAGATACTGAAAAGTTTTCGGTGCCGTATTGAAAAAACTTTTATTGTCTTAGAAGAGCAAACCACATCAACTGCGCAGCGCAACGGAACACACTTGCGAATTCCACGGGTAAGTTTGTAATCTCAGACAGAGTGGTCTCGAAACTTTTGAGGATGAATGCTCGTGCCTAAGAATCTACAACGCCCTTGATGTGCCTCTTCCATTGAAACCTGGGATTTCTGTTTCCTTCTGTGTTTTCTTTTGCTATTTTTCTTAATTACATTTGCTTTTTTTCTCGCTATCTTTCTTTCTTCTCACGGTGTAGTTGAAGACAGTCGACTATAAAGCGATCAATGCAGTCATTTCTTTTTTTTTTTTTTTTCGTGTGCGGTCTCTCTTCTCATTTATGGTCTACCACGCATTTTGCCGCCCGCAAATGGAGCGCCATTAGATACACTCACGGTCTGCGGCGGCAGTTTCAGATACGGAAACAATGCACCGTCGACTTCTGGGTCACTTACGCTAATTGGCGGCTATACTTGCTTCGCGAAGGGCAAAAAAAAAAAAAAGCGCTCGTTCGGACCTCGAGAAAACTAACGCCGTTCTCTGAAGCAGGACAGCTCGGTCATCGCTCTTTCGTCCACCTTCCTTCCTTCTCATCCTCTTTTTTTCGTCATTACCTCTCCGTGTAGCTCGCCGTGTCCACTCAGTGTCCACTCAGTGTAGGTTGCAAAAATAAAAGCACCAACCACCCACTCGTGGTCACTCAAGCAGACAACGATGATGACCTCGAGACACTGCTCTATACATACATCTGCGAAGGGAGGTCGGTCAAGACATTGGTAGGCTTTATTTTGGTCCTTTTGTTTTCCTAATCTTCTGTCCATTATTCTTTGCGGAGCGATTTTCTTCCGTTATTTTTTTGGTCTTGTTGTTGACCTATATATACAGAAGGAAAAAAACCCACATGTAGGGTCTCTTACGCATTCGTCTAAGACGACGAACGCAAAAGTCGTCATAGTCTTCTTGTTCTTAGTCGATGCAGTGAACTCCCTAAAGCCTTGGGCAACCAACGTGTACTACACTGCCTCCAGGACCCGAAGCATTTCAAACTTTCTTCACCTGGTTTTGCACCGCCTCCGTTATCGGCACACGTTTGGCCATTAGATGATTTCGTGCGACGACGTCATTACGGGGCGCCGACTTCTGTGACCGTCAGAGCGACGTTACAAATTTTGGCAATCTACGACGCCATATGGCGACGCCATCCAACCTGGTGATGATTTTTTCACATCAATCGCGCTGACGCAGCCGAAGGTCAATTTTCGCGTTTGATGAATCCCCTGACATTCTAGCCCTAGTAAATATCGATGGCAGGAAAGCAGAAAGCAGGTTGGGAGTCACCACTGAAAAAGGTCGCAATGTCCACCGCCTTTTAAGGAAGGTCTGGACGAAAACGTATAGAAATAAAAAAATAGAAAGAAGTCACGAGAAAAGCAGGAACAAGATGGTATATAGACCAGATATGTTATAGGTATACTGTAGTGTGACAACACTGAAGAGGGCAGATCAATTTTGGGTTTCTGGGGTTTCTTATATAGTTTGAGAACGATTGTTCTTCCGTTGTCGTTCCAATTAAAGTAGGGCCGCCGCAGCTGAGGATCGAAGTCGCGCCCTCGCGCTCACCACCGTGACACGTTACCTGCCCATTCAGCTACCACCGCACACACACAGCCACGGAAGCTAAATTAGTAGCAATAAAAGCGAAATGACGACTTTTCGCGTGCATACACAGCCTGCGACACAACCTTAACACGCTCCGCACAATGTATAACACGCAACGAAATCAGCTGGGCACGACACGCACGCAACTTGATCGGTCGATTACGCGGCCGAAATCGCACTGCACGTATCACCCGACAGCGAGTGTGAAAAAAATCCGTGGCATTGCGGCATGGCATTGCGACAAACGCCGTGACACGGTGGCACGGACGGATGCCACGCGAGCAGCGGTCGTGCCGCGAGCCTCGTGTATCGACGCAATCGGTAGCGTGGCAGACGTGTCTCGGCGATAAGCGCGTTCGTGTGCGGCAAACGAGGCGAGAACGACGCGCAGAAAAGAGGCTAACCCCCCGCATTCACAAACGCTCCTCGACTCGACTTTTACCCTGCACTTGACAGAGTTGAGCAGTGCGCCGCCGCTCGGCTGGAAATGACGCTGCGTTACTCAAGAACCGCAGCAGATCATCGCTGATCATTAGTGACTTGCCGTTCTTAGAGATGGCGCTCCCATCGGGCAAAAAAAAAAAAAAACTTTAAGCGGGTAGACTTAACTAGAAGGAGGTTATCTGATTGGTGGCTAAAGTCAAGGCACGAGTGA
Organism: Rhipicephalus microplus; assembly: GCF_043290135.1. Classification (NCBI taxonomy): domain Eukaryota; kingdom Metazoa; phylum Arthropoda; class Arachnida; order Ixodida; family Ixodidae; genus Rhipicephalus; species Rhipicephalus microplus. Next base: position 33,193 of record NW_027464966.1, read on the forward strand.
AAATTAAACTCTTCACTGCAAAGTACGAATCCTCAAACTCACTTTTTAAGGGAAAAAAAATAAATATAGTTTTTGGTTCATTAGGTATTACGGCTTGGTGGCGCTAGCCACCGCCCGATCTAAAGGGTACAGCCATATCCATCCATCCATCCATCCATCAAGTGAAGGTGGAGCGTTGAGTGAAGGGACGTTCTAGAATACGGGGCTCAGTTGCCGAGGCCCGGCATCGAGACACTCTCCGTCATCAACCAGAGTTGCTTGATTATTGGAGTTGCTTTCACGTCCAACAAAACTACGTCATTGTCACGGCCCGCCTCGATGGACGCGTAAATATATATGCGCTCGGCTGCTGACCACAAGGTCACGGGTTCGATCCCAACAGCGACGGGCGCATTTCGATGGAGACGAAACGGCAGAGCCCCTTCTACTGTGCGATTTCAGAGCACGTCAAAGTACACCAGATGGTCACAATTGCCGGAGCCCTCGACTACGGCGTATCTCATAATCGTATGGTGGTTTGGGACGTTTATTGATTGATATGTGTGCTTTAACGTCCCAAAACCACGCTATAATTATGAGAGTATCAGTCGCTTAAAACGTAACAGTATATACGTGCCAAGTTTCGAGCGAGTACAACCGGTCATTCTCCAACTGCGTGCATTCTTCTACGTCCCAGTGGCATTCGTTCGGTGTGCCGCCGCAGAAGAGGCTCTGACGGACCTCCGTTTGAGTGACACCCCGCGCCTCCTCCGGTTAATACACGAACCGTAAAAGAAAGACACCCGCCGCCTCGCTCGCAGCTTCGGCACACGTCCGCGCAGAGTCGACCGCCGAAACGCCTGTCTGCAACATTAGCGAATGCCGCCTGTCAACCACGCCGGTGTGCTTGTGTCACTGATGACGCCTCGGTGGCGACACAAAGAAAGATAAAAGGAGAGACGAACAAAGAGAGCGACGTTGTTCATTACGCCTTTTGCCTCACGCAGCGGGATTTCACAAACCATACAAAAAATTATGGAAGATGAGCGGTAGAATTATGAATACAGAGAGGGAGAGAATCTGTGTGTGTACGTGTGTTGGAGAGAGAGAGAAAGAGAAATGAGGCAGGCAGTTCTAACGTGACGACCACGAAACGGAGATACCTTCGACGACCTTTCACGTCGAATTACGTCCCGCGTGCCACTTTTGGGCTGACACGGGGCAGACGGATGTGCATCAGCGCGGTGTGACTGCTTGCCTGCCGAAACCATTCGGTCGAATGAACAGCTGCGCAATGATGAAGGGAAACAACTTATAGCGGAGGTGTATACATCGTTGCGTCCCTCAGTGTTGTGCGCATGTGTGTCTGTGTGTGTGTGTGTGTTTGGGAGGGGGGGGGGAGGTATATAATGGTTCGTCCCGCAGGCGATGAAGGGAGGAGGGACGTCAGGCTGAGGCGGCGTCATCAGCGGCATCTAGAGCCGCCAGAAAGACGGGATGTGATTCTCCAGATGGGCCCTCCCAATTGAAGCCACGCATATAGAGAAGAAGGCAGACGTTATAGTCCAGGCGACGCCGCCCGTACATACACGAACGACCGTCCAAAAGAAAAGACAAAAGGCGAGGAAGAACCACAAAAAGTGACCCCGATAACGTGACGAACGCGCGATGCACGTAACACGTACACAGCTGACCGGTTGTGCGTAACACTAAAAAGGTTACGCGCGCATGCAGATGAAAGATACGCGACGAGAAGCAGCATACAACGGGTGTGTTACAAACCTGAATACGCGCGTGGCGGCCGGGACAGGGTCGCTCAGGGTGCGGCTTGTCCAAAACGAATCGCGCCCTTGCTGGGGTCGGTCTCGCCTGCCGCTAGGAGGGGACATGCACGATCGAAGACGACTCGCATGGAGGGGGGTCACCATCGTTCCTCTTGCAGCTCTCGAAAGCAACTATAACCGAGCCGGCGTAAGTCTGTGATGGCAGCACAATCCGCCGGGTTGACGCTCCAGAGCAATGCGGGTAACTGATAACGTCAGGATAAGGTTCGCCTGGGTTTGCTTGTTTCTTTCTACACTGTATCGTTGTACCGTTGATGCATTTGCCGAGCGACGTGGTAGCGGCAACATGAATTGATTGATTGATATGTAGGGTTTAACGTCCCAAAACCACTATATGATTATGAGAGACGCCGTAGTGGAGGGCTCCGGAAATTTAGACCACCTGGGGTTCTTTAACGTGCACCCAAATCTGAGCACACGGGCCTACAACATTTCCGCCTCCATCGGAAATGCAGCCGCCGCAGCCGGGATTCGAACCCGCGCCCTGCGGGTCAGCAGCCGAGTACCTTAGCCACTAGACCACCGCGGCGGGGCGGCGGCAACATGAAAGATGAAATAAGAGGAAAGAAAAGAAGAAGAGAGCATCGCTCAAACGAAAGCCGCAGTATCAGATTAAACTGTGGCCACAGACTTAGCAGCAGCGACACTACTTTTCAAACGAGTCGAATGACCCACAAGATGAACTTCTCTTCGCTTATCGAACGTTATCTAATATCACTGAACAGAATGTGAAGCTTAGAGTGACTCGCCAGCCTCCAAGTGACATCGGTGCATACGTATACCTGAAAACCACGTGTGGCATTCTCAATTCATTATTTTCACCATTTTCACCATGGGCTGCTGCAGGGCAAATGCCTCTGCCATGTTTCGCCCATCGTGGTATCTGGAAACCTGACATTTAGCCCATCCAGCCCCTCCTTCACCCACCGTGGTGGTCTGGTAGTTATCGCGCCGGACTGCTAACCCTGTTGGAACTCCGGGTCCTGCCGGTCTCGTTTTCGGTAGCTGGCCCCGTCGCAGGATCCATCGTCCGACAATTCAGCGAGAAGAAGCGCCCGAACGAACAACAGAGATTTATTTACATGTGGAGAAGTGGTCAACTGACCCAAAGAGAGAAGAGTGAGTGTGATACAAAACGTCTTCGGCATTTTATAGCGCCACGTTGTTGACACTGGGCGCCTTGTCCGCATCGTCAGCCAATACGGTGTCCCCGGCACCTCGGCCACGAGGGAGGGGGAAACACCTCTCACAACACATGGAGTGGCACAACCTAACACGGAGTCAATATATGGTCACGGCGCCCTAAAATGTTACCAAACATGGTCACGAACGCACAGCAGAGTCCGGAGTTCTCCCGGTGAGAGGAGGAGCCTGAATGGGGAGGTGGGGGTGGACGACCCCGTCGGTCAAGAACCGGTTCTCCCCCAAACTCTACTTGCTTGGTTCCCTAGGGCCGGTCGTAACAGTCTCTCGCGCGGGGGGGTGAAGATCTCGATGGGCTGAGGTTTGCAGCCACTGTCCGGAGAGATCAGCGCCGGCAGTCGGTTTGGTGACGACCGTCTTTGATGAAGTAGAGGGCAACACCTGCTTCATTGTGGGCTCAACAGACATCACATACGCACATGAAAACACAACTACTCAGCCGGTGAGCGCCGGACAAATCCGCCAAACTCCACCAGGCAATTTTCCCCTTTAATTGATATTAAAGGAAATACACAATTCATTCAAAATGTTACTCACACTTTAAGGTGACACAAAACAACAACACTGGAAGCACACCGAACCCGAAACCCTGGATAGCCGTGTCTTCAACGTTTTCAAACAAGTACACCTAAAAGAGTAAAAAAAAAAACAATCACTAGCTCTTGTCTAGGTCAGGAAAAAAAATGCCAGAGTTCTCGAGACATCCTCTCGCGTCAGGGGCATCGACTTAAGCCATCAGCGTTGCCATGGAGTACACCCCTTTTGTAGCGTATTTCAAACGTATATTGTTGCAAAACGAGGCTCCAACGCAGCAGGCGGCCGTTCTTAGAGGACATGGTCTGTAGCCAGGTGAGAGGACAGTGGTCCACTTCCACAATGAACTTGCTTCCGGCAATATAACAAGCCAGTTTCTGGACTGCCCAAACCAAGCACGCACATTCCTTTTCGCTAGCGCTGTAAACCTGCTCGCGAAGGGTGAGTTTCCGGCTAACATATAGGACGGGATGCTCTTGATCCCCCTCATCCCTTTGACTAAGAACTGCCCCCATGCCTCTATCACTAGCGTCGCATTGGACTATGAAAGGCCTCGAGTAGTCCGGTGAACTAAGCAAAGATTGGCTCGACAAGGCCGCTTTCAAAACGCGGAAAGCCTTTTCTTTCTCCTCATCCCAGTCGACCATTTGGGGCTCGGTCTTGCGCAACGCGTCAGTAAGAGTGCTGGCAATGTCGGAATATCTAGGGATGTACTTACGATAGTAACCAGCTATTCCAAGAAAAGCCCGAATATCGGTTTTCGTTCGGGGCTGGGGAAAATCTCGGATAGCTGCCACTTTCATTTCAGAGGGACGGCGATGCCCTCGACCGATAACATGCCCGAGATAGAGTACCTCTGCTTGTGCTAGCTGACACTTGGGCGCCTTTACCGTTAAACCTGCTTCGCGTAGGCGTGTCAGTACTGCTCTCAAATGCGTCAAGTGTTCTGGCCAGGACGAGGAAAACACGGCGACGTCGTCCAAGTAAGGCAATGCGAAGTCCTCTTGACCACGCAAAACCTTATCCATTAAGTTGGAAAAACAGTAAGGCGCGTTCTTTAGGCCGAAACTCAACACTTTAGGGCGGAATGTCCCCAATGGTGAAATAAATACAGCATACCGGCTCGCCCTCTCGGTGAGCGGCACCTGCCAGTAACCTCTCACTAGGTCTAGCGTTGAGATAAATTGCGCGCTGCTTACCCTCTCGACGCGTTCCTCAATGTGGGGAATTGGGTATGTCTGATCCTTGGTGATGAGGTTTAACTTACGATAGTCTACGCAAGGACGCGGATCTTTGCCGGGTACCTCCACAAGAATTAACGGGGAAGTGTAATCACTTTCACACGGCTCAATCACACCCAATTCCAGCATCCTGTTAACCTCTGCTTTTATTAGCTCAAGCCGGCGAGGTGACACCCGATACGTCTTAGATCTTACCGGTTCCGACGAGGTAAGCTCTATGTCATGAGTGAGGACGGATGTCCGGCCTGGCTCGCTTACAAATCTGTCCTGAAACTCGGTCAAAAGACCACGCAATTCCTGCTTCTGCTTCGTTGTTAGTTGTGACTTTGATACTAAATCCTCAACTCTTTTCTCGATCGGGACTTCGTCCGATTCGGGAGCTAATTCAGGGATTTCTGCCGGAACCTCTTCCGGAACATTTAAAGTCATGTTCACGATGGCTTCCCTCTCTTTGTAGGGTTTGAGTAAGTTGCTATGATACACCTGGTGTACCTTACGACTTCCTGGTAATTTTACCACATAGTTGGTGTCAGACAATTTTCGAGTAATCTCGGCCGGGCCGACCCATTGCACTTCAAGCTTATTGTTTTGGGAGGGCCTCAACAACATGACCCTGTCTCCTACAGCAAAGTGTCGCGCTTTAGCTGTCCGATCGTAGTAAAGCTTAGCCTTCTGCTGTGCTTTGGTCATCGCACTCTCGGTCAGTTCTTGGGCTTTTGTTAGACGATCCAATAAGGTGAGGACATATTCCACTACTACAGGATCATCACCCTGACCTTCCCACGACTCTCTCAGCATACGAAGAGGAGACCGCAGTCTGCGGCCGTAAACAAGTTCCGCTAGCGTAAACCCTGTTGTCTCATGTGGTGCAGTTCTTAGTGCAAACATCGTTGCAGGTAAGCACATTTCCCAGTCAGTTTTCCGTTCAAAACATAAGGCTCTTAACACTCGCTTCATCACGGAGTGAAGCTTTTCTATCGAGTTCGACTGCGGATTGTAGACTGAACTATGCAATAATTTCACGCCACACCGCTCTAGAAAGGTTGTCGTTAAGGCACTCGTGAAAATGGTGCCCTGGTCTGATTGTATCTCGGAAGGAAAGCCTACCCGGGCAAACACGGACAGAAGTGCGTTCACTACTTCCACGGAACTTAGCTCTTTTAGCGGGACCGCCTCTGGAAATTTAGTAGCTGGGCAGATTAAGGTCAGGATGTGACGGTAGCCTGAAGTTGTCTTGGGCAAAGGACCTACTGTGTCAATTACCAACCGACGAAAGGGCTCAGTGATTACGGGTACCAGCTTCATTGGAAATTTCGCCTTATCTCCCGGCTTACCCACTCGCTGACACACATCGCAAGATTTTACAAACCTCTCTACATCTTTAAAGCATCCAGGCCAGTAGTATTCCTATAAAAGACGATTTTTCGTCTTCTTTACGCCTAAGTGGCCTGACCATGATTCTCCATGCACCAAACTAAGCAAATCCTGACGATACGCCTGAGGTACGACTACCTGGTCAAACTCTACTCCTCGCCTATCTAGATATTTTCGATAGAGTATGCCGCTCCTCTCTTGGAATCTCACATTTCGTTTGGCGATTCCCTCTTTCGAACTGTCCTGGAATTGCTTAAGCGTCGGGTCCCCCTTTTGTTCGGTTATTAATGAAGCGGGACTCACCTGCAGCAGCCGACTGAAATTATCCGAAGTTGGCATGACACACAACTCTTTTGTATTTCCTAGTACCTGGAATGTGTCACCCTCTGTGCTATCCTCTGTACTACCAGGAATCGGCTTGGGAGCAACGGCATTTTCTATTTGCTCGGTCAACGAGGCGTAATTGACCCCTTCCAATTCGGGAGGAGGTTCAACGTCGCCTTTAGGAATGGTTGCCTCCGCGACTACGGCTTCTGCAGCCTGTTCTCGCACAAGTCGATTTGTTACCGTGGTGTCCAGCTCGCAACCAGGCCCGTTGTCGATTTGAGGCTTGTTTGCCTCAGTGAATGTTGCTCTCGCAGCCAGCGCACGTGCCTTCGATCTAGTCAGTGCCTGCACTATGCCTTCTCCCAACGTTAGACCTTTCTCCTTCAGCATTTGATCTGACTTATTTGAAAATAAGTAAGGATACTGAGGGGGTAGATATGGCGATACCGCGGCTTCCGTTTCCAACGTACCAAATGCGCCTTTAAGGACAACTTTAGCTACGGAGAGGCACTGACTGTTTGCTTCTACGGCTTGTCTAATCCAGGCACAGTCTCCTGAATACTGTCCGGACTGAACAAAAGACGGATGAACTACGTCCATAGTGGCTGCGGAGTCTCTAAGAACCCGACACTGCTTGCCGTTCACGGTAAGGTCGTACATATAGGGCTCTAACAACTTCATGTTCTCGTCGGCTTCATTTATAGATAAAAAGGCCACCTTTTCTTTCGGGCAATGTTTCGCGAAGTGCCCTGTTTCGTGGCAATTGAAACAAGTCGCCGGTTTTTTCGCCTCAAATTTCCTTTTGCTTGCCTCTGCCGACGCCCCATGGTTAGATGCCTTGTTTTCCTCACCCTTTTGTGCGAGACTTGTCGGTTGTTTTCTAAACGGCGCCTTATTCGGTAGTAGGAATTTTTCCTTTTTAGGCTCGCTGTTTGCCCCGAGGGCGCGGCGCGTAACGAATTCTTCAGCGAGCTCTGCGGCTTTCGTTACGGTGTTCACGTCCGGTCTATCCTGCACCCAGAACCTCACCTTTTCTGGTAACCTTTGATAGAATTGTTCCAGACCGATACACTCGAGCACCTTGTCATGATTCCCATACGCCTTTGCCTCTTTGAGCCACTCCCCCATGTTGGCCATTAACTTGTAAGCAAACTCCGGGTATGAATCATTGTTCTCTTTTACGGCGTTGCGAAATTTTTGTCTGAAACCTTCCGCTGACAACCTGTATTTCTTGAGAAGGCTCGACTTTACCTCACTGTACTCGTCAGCCTCCTCTTTCGTGAGGCGCGCGATTACTTCTGAGGCCTCCCCCGGAAGTAGGGACAACAAGCGTTGAGGCCACGTATCCTGGCTGAAACCTTGCCTTTCACAAGTTCTCTCAAAGTTGACGAGAAACAGCCCAATGTCCTCCCCTAGCTTGTACGATCTCATTAGGTCCGTCATTTTGAACCTGACCCGCTCTGCGGTACCGGATGCCTCGCTGCCTCCTGTTCTACTATTATGGCTAATCTCTAGCTCGAGGCGCTTCATTTCAAGCTCGTGCTTTCGCATCTTATCTGCCTCGGCTTCTGCCGCTTTCCTTTCGGCCTCGGCCGCCTTTCTTTCGGCCTCGGCCGCTTGCCTCTCCTGAATCTCCTCGACACATTCTGACAGCTCGTCATCCTCCGCCCCCAATGCGAGAATCGCCTCTATCAGCTCTGGCTTTCTTTGAGAGTCCGACACCTCCAGATTCAACTCCCTTGCAAGTAGCAACAACATGGACTTTCGCAGGGATTTCAGATTCATGGCTGCTTCCAGTACCGCTGTCTCTGTTCCACAAAGATTCCTGTCCTGCAACTAATTAACCTTGACGGCAACGACAGCTCTAGGTTCCTGCCTTGCCTCAAGTTTTCCGTTAACTTAGTCTACAAATAAAGCTTCAAACAGCTCTTATACGGAATCCTGCCCGGCCACTGTTAACCTTGACGCCACTGACAGAAGGAGCTTAACCAAGCTATCACACAATTTCTGCCTGACGCAAGTTACCTGTTAACCCAATGACCAAGACAGCCCCTCTCTACCAGCTTTTACTTAACACATAGAGTAAATGCCTGGTAAAATTTAACAGAGAAAGCCGGCACTCACCCAGTTCGCAGTCATGTCTCCGGCGTCGTGCCTCTCAGAAGTGCCGTTCGGTTCCCTTTGGAAGTCGATGAGCTCGTGTAATCCTTCTCCTGTCGTCCCGTTGTTGAACTTCGGGCTCACTCCGTCCAGTGGTCGCTTTCGGGGTTATCGGCATCCCGCCGCTGCCATCCAGTTGTTGGAACTCCGGGTCCTGCCGGTCTCGTTTTCGGTAGCTAGCCCCGTCGCAGGATCCATCGTCCGTCAATTCAGCGAGAAGAAGCGCCCGAACGAACAACAGAGATTTATTTACATGTGGAGAAGTGGTCAACTGACCCAAAGAGAGAAGAGTGAGTGTGATACAAAACGTCTTCGGCATTTTATAGCGCCACGTTGTTGACACTGGGCGCCTTGTCCGCATCGTCAGCCAATACGGTGTCCCCGGCACCTCGGCCACGAGGGAGGGGGAAACACCTCTCACAACACATGGAGTGGCACAACCTAACACGGAGTCCATATATGGTCACGGCGCCCTAAAATGTTACCAAACATGGTCACGAACGCACAGCAGAGTCCGGAGTTCTCCCGGTGAGAGGAGGAGCCTGAATGGGGAGGTGGGGGTGGACGACCCCGTCGGTCAAGAACCGGTTCTCCCCCAAACTCTACTTGCTTGGTTTCCTAGGGCCGGTCGTAACAACCCGAAGACCACGGGACTGAATCCCAGCCGCGGCTGTCAAATTCTCGATAGATCTAGGCAGAATGCTATGGTCCCGTGTGCTTCGAGTTGGGTAAAAACTTGACAATCCACTGATCGGTTAAACATGATCAACGTTTCTTGCTCAAAATTTGCAGAAAGGAACTGAAGGCAGCAGGGACGTAGATAGAATTTTATTTGGGTGGGAGGGGGGAGTTCGGCCACACCTTATGTATGTTCGTGCGTGCGTTTGTATGTGTACGTGTACATACACGCAAGCAAAAATGAAACAATTCAAGGGGGAGGCTGAGTACCACCCCCTCCCCCCTCCTTGGCTACGCTTTTGGAAGACAGCTACGCAAGGAACGAACGCTGCGCGCGCGGGTGACCTCTGTATATGTATCAATTTCATCTACGTATTAAACATATGTTTGAAGTTTGAAGTTTATTCATCATCATTGAAGCATACATCTTTATCCTATGGTTTAATGGGAAGGGAGGGGCGAAAAGGCAACTAAATGCCTGGCAATGCGCCAATCCCCGCCCAGACCAAAATAATGCACAACACTCAGTATATCTATAGAGCTTGACCACAAATTCAATACAGCGAGAGGGGAAAAAAATGGAGAAAAGAAGATACAGCGAAAATAAAGAGAGAGCAGTGGGAGAAGAGATTCCAAGACACTTATACATGCACTTTTTACACATACCAAAGACTGCCCTGATGTATTTTGTACGTCTATTTTCGCCGCCTTCGGGTTCATTTTCTAAAAAAAGTTCGCGAAATTATTGTTGATTAGATTTATGTGCACGTTAAAGAACACAAGATGGTGAGAAATTCCCGGAGCCATCAACTACGGGGTATCTCATAATCATAACGTGGTTTCGGCACGTAACACCGCAACCATTACTATTATTACTTCTGTCTCCCCCTGGCCTTCTCTAAAAAGCGACTCTGCTACTCCAGCCGTTAGCATGACTTCTACATGTTCTGGCCATGCACATTTGATCTAGTTGATTTTGAGTGAAATGCACCCAACGTACGTTATTTCACTGACCCATTTTGGTCTACTCTATTCCTGCCCCTTAACCTTATACGTTTTTTTTTTCCGTTGCTCACTGGGTCCTCCCTTTTGTAAGTTGAACTCTTTTCGTAAGCCTCTAGTAAATAATGAAAAAAGTTGCACTGTGTCAAACGTATTTATAGCAGGCCACTGTCTGTAGCTACACATCTCCGCCTATTATCGTGTGAAGTCGCACAACAGAGCCAACTGCGTGCATGTTCAACGCGCAGCGGTGATTTACGCACGAAGGCGACGCCAAGCCGCTTTCACTGGCGTTAACGGAGCCGTACCTTTGTGTCATCGTTGACAGGTCTCCGCGACGTATTGTTATCGCGACGCAGCGGGTGGTGTAACTGCAAGCTCAAGAAAAAAAAAGAAGTATGGGAATAAACTAAAAGAAAAGTGATTTACGCTGCTTTTCACGGCTCCGCAGTTGTGCTTCAACTCACACCGTTATATTTGTCTGGAAAGTTATTGATTGAATTACTAGATCAATCTGTTGTCATGTCCGTTCACACACTTCGACCAACTCGCACTGATTTGATAACTGCAGTCAAAAGGCAATTAATGTGCCTCAATGGTTGTTGCTGTTGTTGATGATGTTCGTATCTGTTTACAGCTGGTAGGCACCTGCTATACTAGATACTGGAGACAAGCCAGGCGGCATATTGAAGTAGTAATGCCAAAATAAATACCGCACACAAGATATGTAAAGAAATGTATGAAAGAGGTTGCTGTTGTTGCCCCAATGATGTTTTTGCTACAGTATTTCTTTCTTCTATTCAAGTCTCCTGTGCCCCCTCCCCTACTTCTTTCTGCTTGTTTTCACGTGATATTTATTTTATGAGAAAGAATACGTAGCGGTTCGCATTCGTCGCATTTTAAATTTTATGTCATCCCTAAACGAAACCTTTACAGGTGTATTAAAGATGAAGTGCATTGAATAAAGAATACCCCCCCCCCCCTTTTTTTAGTAAACCCACGAGAAAGTTCTTCATTGAAGCGCATGTCTACGCTACAATGACTCTTTTTTCATTTTGCTGACCATCTCATGGGTGTAGCGAAATTTGCGTGTTATTGTACGTGCTCGACCTGTTCGGCTGTTTCCTCTCGCTCCCTGTTGGAGTCTATAAACGATATTTTCGGGTTCATTAAAACTACGCGTCCTGCTTTGTTGTACATAACATTCTTCACCTTATTTCTTGGACGAGGTTGTATTACTTGCTTTTTTTTTAAACTCGGTTTCTCAACGTTTTCCCCGACCTTCTCATTTCTTTTGGTCAATATTCCTTAACGCATTTTGTGACTGAAACCAACGATACAGCGGTATTTATGATGTCGCTGACCATTTGCCACACTCAGTGGTACATGGAGCGCCTATAAGTTATTGACACAAACGTCGAGGTAGCAGTATTCCATCAAATAGTTTCTGCGTTATCCTTCATTTGAAGGCGTAACCATTAGCTTTGTTTTTTTTTCTCGTGGGGGGGGGGGTACAACTATACTTTATGTATGTTCGTACATGTGTGTGTGGGGGGGCGAAAGTTAAAAATATCGAGGAGGGGGAAGGGGGGTTGAACGCTTTTAATTCCTCCCTCCTTGGATACGCCAATGCTTCTTCAAATGCCGAAATTGACCGACACGCAAAATGCGAATGTGATGACGTCATCATGACGTGAAATGCAAACGGAGTTTGTGACGTAGTCATGACGTCATGTGCTGATGTCATCACATGACAATGCCTCTTAGTCAAAGGCGAGCTAATCCCGGAGGCACTACGAAACCATGCGATACGCACGAAGCTTTCAAGATTGGAGGCCACGCTGAGTGCGGAATGCTTTATTTTGGGGGGGGGGGGGGATACACTCAATCGGCATGGGCTGTGTTCCGATTCTAGACAGCTTCATAGACGGTCTGCGCTGATAGTGACAGCTTAGAAGACAACATCTATCGAACAATGACCATGTAATATTGGAAGCGCCTGGGTGCCATCAACGCGACGTGACGCCACCTCGCGTCGAGAAGAAAAAGCTAACATAAACAAACGTAGTTGTTATACTTTTAGCTTAAATATAAGAAAAATTCAACGTTACTCACATTGAACTTCGACAAGTGTGCAGACGACCATTCCGGCGGGATCCGAGCTATCCGAGCAATTAGTTGAGCCGCCATCTTGTTTGGACAGCAAAGTAGTCTGCATCATATTTGTCTATGATGCCGTCTTCTCGAAGCTGTCTATTTTTACGGCTACGTGAGAATCGGAATGGGTCTCGAAATGGCCGCCGTCCACTTAGCTGTCTGTTTAGCCGTCTACGGTGAGTATTGGAACACAACCATGAAATAAAAACATTATCTTCGCTTCCAAGTCGTCTTTAGAGAATGCATGATCGAGGAACGCTGTGAGTTCCTTTTTTTTTATTATTGAAATAGAAAATAAACAAAGGAGTTGCTGTCACCATTACTTGGCGACGGCTACTCCTTTATACTTGATTGTTACTAATAAAGAATTAAAAAATTAATTAGCATATATACATATAAAGCCCTACTTTATTTTGTTCTTTTTTATCGGTTTTGTCCAACTATAATTTTTTTTAAAGTCGGCCTTCGTGATTTTCAATTTTCTGCGACCATTGCCGATTATTGCTCATCTACGATTACTGCGACTATTGCCAAGTGAGCTGCCCACACTGCCCCATTTCTCTAAGCAAGCTCCCCCCACCCACTTCTCTCCTTTTTTTCTCTCTTATATTGTGCTTCGAGTAGGGTAGTAATAACTCAAAAACTATAATAACATTCAATCGTCAAGCGTCCCATCGATGTTTCCCAGGCATCATTTTCCGCTCCGAATGACAATCGCGGTCGGCTTTTCAATCCGTTCTCCCAGTTCTCCCGTATTCCCACGTGTAAAGTGCTTGCCGCTCGTGCTAGTAAACGCATCGAGGTCATTGTGTTTATCAAACCGGGTTATACACCCAAAAAGAGGCATCCCACTCGGCGTTCCATACTACAACATTTTCCTTTTGTCAGCTGGCCTATAACACACTGGTCAATAACAAGCGGCAACAGCGTCGACCCCCCTGCTGTGTTCGCTCAGTGCCGCTTTCGAATGTCGGTCGCGGTGGCCACGGTCCGTTGTGTTGACCGCGCGGCGACTGGTTTTGGCGCGCACTTCCGAAACGGAAGCTGCTTCCGGATGCGGCACCGCGGGTAGCGCCACGGACGACACCACCCGAACGGGGAACGAGATGAGGTCAGCCGCGCCACGAGAGCGCGTACGAAATAAAGGCGGCTCACGGCCGTTCGCAATCCGACAGAACTTGCTCTCGTGCAGGCGGAGTCTACACACTCCCCCTCCCCCCAGAAAATACCAATTTTGGTGCATGGTGGTCGTAGTGGTTAGAAGATAAGAAAATGCACCTAATTTCTGCAACCTGGTCGGGAGCGCGGCGCAGTGCCTGCCAATTTTCCATGTGCATATATATCTATGTGGGAGGTACGCATGCTGGTTAGGGGGAGACAGAAAGTTAAGTGGGCAGATGAGATTAGGAAGTTTGCGGGTATAAAGTGGCAGCAGCAAGTACGGGACCGAGTTGACCGGCGGAACATAGAAGATGCCTTTGTCCTGCAGTGGACGTAGTCAGGATGGTGATGCTGATGATGCTGATGATGATGCTGGTGATGATGATACGTTCACGTTCAAACTCACACACAGGCATGCATAAAGTTACAGTATAGTCAGACCCCCCCTGGCTCAAAAAAGAAGTGATTACGCTACTACGGTACGCCGTTTCATACGCCAGGTTTAACGTTGCGGGAGCCACGGAAGAAGTGCCCGTTAGCAAAATGTTCTCGCGTCTCGTGCCATGCATGGCCTCCGCGATTACCGACGGCGTGCTTTGACCACCGTATGAATCAAGGGGTATGTTTAGTTACAAAATACGAAGTATCTTCATATATTACTCGGCCTTAAAAACTAAAAAGAAGTCACATTGCGGGTGGTAAAAGCATTGAACTGCTTCTTGGTTCGAACCCACCTACTGCAAGAAGCTCGCAGCGCTGCACCTCATGTATGAAAGGGGGTATAAGTTAGCTTAACACGTTGTTGCTGGCGCAAGGTACGAAACCAGTTTGCTACAGGTGGGTTCTGCGAACATATGCTATAGATGCCACAAACGGGTGTGCAACGTTTCTTTTTCTCCCGTCATTACTCTTGTACTTTCCGAGCTTCCAGAGAAGCAATGCGCCAGAACTCCGTGTCGTTTTGTTGAACTGACCGTCTGGACAGTCGGTCTTGATTCATCGGAGAAAGAGGTTCTAATCCCGAAAAGTCTCAGGGGAAAAGTGAGTTATGGAAAGTTGGAGTTCTACAAAAAGCAACGGCAACCTTATGTCGGAGGTCAGTGCACGAAGATGCGTACTGGAGAGGAGAAGAAATACTGGGGATCCAATTGACTTTGTACAGCAGGACTTGTGCAACGTGGATGACGAAGATGTACCAACAGACAGCGTTGACTCTCGAGTCTCAACGGGCGGCGATTTATTGCATACGAAATAAACGCGAACGTGTGCACGGGTGCTATAAAGAAAATCAATCAACAAGCAAAAAGATAGAACACAAGAGGAACCTTAAACTCTTTACCCTGGGTGTACTTCTTTGTCATACGTGTTGTACATCGCGTTCTGCAAGTAAAATCAAGAGCAATCGTTGTTCTGATTTGCTTCGTGTATACACATAACAGTGAATGTGATACAGACAACCCGCAGTTAGTAGCACAGAACCGGGTCCTCTTTACGCATGTGACACACCACTTGGGGCTTGGCCAGCAGCCATTCAAAACGGTCAGACATAGACAGGCAAAAAAAAGACAACGCTGGGATCTCACCAACGCCTGACTCACTTCCGTCAAGCTGAAAACCGTTTCACGGGCCATGGTGAAAAAAAAACAGAGCAACCGGGCATAACATCGGCATGTAAGTAGCGAACGGCTCAATGGGTCCAACAAAATAACGTCAGAGACACTGCACTAACCAAGAATTGCAACTGCGTAGAAACTCTTGACCACGTCATGTGCCACTGTTCCGACTTTGAACAAGATCGCCAGACTATTCTATGTGCCTTGGGGAGACTGAATGGTCATCCATTTACACGGAAAAAGAAATTGGGTGCATGGTGTTCAAGTGTATAAGCCCCCAAAGCCACACGAGCCCTTCTACAATTCTGGAAGGCAACATCACGGAGCGGCCACCTGTGAGACCCTGCACCGTGTGTGTGGTGTGCTATGTTCATTTCTTTTTCTCTTTCTTATACTCTCTTATTCTCCTCTCCCGACGTGTAGGGTAGCAGATTGGACGTAGTCTAGTTAGCTTCTCTGCCTTCTCTCTCTCCAAACTTGGCTCAAATACAGTATTAACTGACTTCAATTGTTCTCTCTGAATGTCTATCGCTTTCTGTTGCCAGTGGAACACTGAATGTAGTGCCCCATCCAGCTGACATTCAAGGAACTTGTCACTCTGTTCGGTCCTGTTACTGTTGATGAATGGATGGATGGATGATGGATGAAAAACATTTATTGGGGTCCTGAAGGACTCCACCCCCGTTTTATAGGGATAGGATCACGGGCCGCTCCCGCGTAAAAACGGGGAGGCCCAGCCTCACCGCCGCATGGTGGGCCTTCTGGACAGCCTTGAGTGGTTGTATGAGAACCGGACTCGTGAGCGATAAATGAAAGGAGTTTTCGGAAAATTCTTCATTTTTTTTAAAGAGGGGCACCTCCAGAGCTTGTGGTTAAAATCACTGCGATTGTGGCTGTCCGGACCAACGTTACTAGATAGCTAGTAGATAGATCTAGTAACGTTGGTCCGGACAAAGTTCTGAAATATCGGAGTAATGTTTGCCAAAAATGGATGCGTCATTTGTACCACAATTTTTGAATAGGCAATGAAAGTTCGTCCACAATAGCGGACGAAAGAGTCAAAGAAGTCCCTTCGCTTTTATCGAATAATGCACACGACGAACAAAGCGACGCTTAAGAGAGCAATTATAGACGATCCTTTAAACGCCCATATACGCCGTCGACCCCGCTGTTGTCGTGATGTGCCGGTGACAGCACATGAGCGGGCGGTTAGAAGGTCTCCAGAGACGCGAGTTACCTTTGTCTGTAAAATGGTCGAAGTCTAGGCACTCTTTCAATGTCTGCAGCAAAACATGCTTCCCCTTTCCGGTTCCCCTTACCGACATGCAATCAAAAAGTCCATGTGGTTGGGGGTGGAGGAGAGGGGGTGCTTTTTGAACAATTCTGGGTTGCCCCTGATCAAAAGGAGACATTAAGCGCTGCTCGGCCGACGCCACAGCAACATTTTTTAACATCGCCTTACAACTATTCAGAAGCTTTTTTTGTTTTTTTTTCATCGCAACGTAATCGTCAAAGCATTTTTGAAAAAAGAAATCACATTCTCCTTCATGCTTTCGCCTAAGACTCAAAAGCGGAAGCTATCTTTCCTTTTTTTATTCTGTCGTTGTAATGATCCTCCCTTTCCCTCCTCTGGAAGCTTTCTGCACCTAACGTGTAACGCATGCCTACGGGATCACAGGCATTGCAAGCTTTCTGCAGTTACTGGGATTCTGCACGGCCTCCGTGATCGGCCCACCACTAACAAAACGACGATGTCATGTGCTGCTGACGTCATCATGTGAAGTCACGTTGTGCGGCTTCATAGTGACGACACAATCTTCGTTATCCGCGACGTACACATTACGGCTCCACATGGTGACATTATCACCTGATGATTGTTTTCATCTTGCCGGTCATACCTACGGAGCAGAAACCTGGAAGATTACAAAGAGGGTTCAACTTATGCTGAGGACGACGCACCGAGCAACGAAAAGGAAAATGATTGGAGAGAAGAGTGGGCGAGGGAACAAACCAGTGTTAAGGATATCGTAGTCGAAATCAAGAAGAAGAAATGGTCATGGGCAGGGTGAAGGCAAGATAACCGCTGGTCATTAAGGGTAACTGGGTGGATTCCCAGAGAAGGCAAGCGGTTGAAGGGAAGACAGAAAGTTAGGTGGGCAGATGAGATTAGAAAGTTTGCGGGTATAAAGTGGCAGAAGAAAGCACAGGTTTGAGTTGACTGGCGGAACATGGGAGAGGCATTTTTTCTGAAGTGGTTGTAGTCAGGCTGATGATGATGATCGTTTCCATCAATCGTGTCGATACCGATAGTAAATGTTCGCGTGTGATGAATCATTCAAGGCTTCCCCGATTGGCTGCAGTTTCTTACGTTCACCGAAAACCATTAGAACAAGCCCGGGCAGCGGCCCTGGTCACGTTGCCGAAAACTAGTGCGAATACGAAGAACGAACCCATTAGGCCAGTTTTGCAAAGCTTTCGAAGTGAACGAAAAACGTAGACGACGCATGCACGTACGAAAACACTGTTAGGCAGCATGGACACGGGCGTCTCACCCATTAGAGCTTCCAAACGTTTACTCGCGTCTTTCGCAGTGCAAAAGGTAAGTGGCAGGGCGACGAAACGTCTCGGAAACTTCGACGCCACTGCTATAGCGGCTGGAACGTGCCAGGAGCGGTTGGAAGTATACTTCCAACCGCTCCTGGCACGTTGCGGGCTTACGGTACACGAGGTCCCGTGGAATGCGGCGGCTTCTGTTTCACCGAATTCATCTCAGTGCGTGAGCTCTTTGTTCATCGCGGCTTGAGAAACACTAGCCGCTCTTTGTTTCGGGCTTCAACGCTCCGGGAGCCCATGCGTATGCCAGGCGCCCCCGAAAAAGAGTAGCTGTTCCAGCTCGCTCATCAGCTACGGTGGGTAAAGAAGGTTGCGGAGGAGGAGAGGAGCAGTTGAAGCGTTGAAGCAGGCGCCGCGCTAAGTTCTCCAGGAAGACACATGGCGCCAGGCTTTTTATCTTGTTTGTCGCCGCGATCTCTTGGCACCGAGTGTTCGGCGCCGACGCACGCAGTGCAGACGCCGACGCCGGCTCGGAAGTCTCCCAGCGACCCCCCTTCCTTACCCCTATTTTGCCAAGGTTGGCGCCTCCCCACAGAGTGAACCGTACGGGACGTCCGGCCCAGTGATGCGCGCAGCCCTGTGAGGGTGACAGCGAGTTTTGGCGCCGCCGATGGAATTGCTTCGAACGAGCGACGGCGAGCGCCTTGTGGCAGGTTGTCGAAATTATCAGATGAGTGCCATTCTGGGTCCGACGTTCAGCGAGCAAGAGTGGGACGTGATCCTGCGAAGTGCCGTCTTCGAAGACCAAATCCTTTCCGTCAAGCGTGATAGGCTTGAACTGTCGGTCCCGTCGTGGGATTAGCCGGGTGCGCGTTTTGTCGCGTTTTGCCGGACCAAAGGAAGTTTTGTTCACTCACTCACTCACTCACTCACTCACCCAATAAAATTAACAGACAGTGAAGCTGCAGAACGTATAGGGGGTATAACATCGCATGTTCGAACTGTAGCAGCTGTAGTGGTGACATAAATGGAAAGGAAATAAAATGGATGGAGTATCAACTTGACGCCGATGGGGATCGAACGCTAAACCTTCTGATAACGCGTCCGATCTTCTGTTGATTTGTTAAAGCATCGGTTTAGTTGTAGGCTGTAGGTTCGGCCTGTATGCCTGCGTCAAAGTGATTTTTCGTCTACCTCATTTCTCAAACATGCAAGTCACAATGTTCTATATTTGTATAGAGCATCGATTTGCTTGTATGTGGCAGGTTCGGTCCGTACGCCTGCGTCAAGGCGATTTTCGTACACTATTTCCCATTTACGCCACAATTACTACTAATAAAGTAAAAATTTGCGAGTAATATGTCCCGTGGACGTTCCTTAGCTTCAGCGTCTATTGTTGTATTTTGTTGGCATAACAAAATAAACGAGCACTCAATCAGACCCCCGTCTCTCGTTCGTGACAGTTTAAGGTTGACAAAACGGCCCGGCTTATGACAGCTCGGCGGATATACTTCACCTTGTTAGCAGAGCATGACTGGGCGCCGGTCGGGTTCGCTTGTTTCGAAATTCAACGACATAGTAAAAAATGTACCTACAATGCGGCATCCACATGTGTATGGTATAGTCACACATATTACATGTCATTTCTATAGTCGTGTGTCTTTCTAACAGGCTGCGTACTACGTATCTCGATCTGTAACACATTGTGTGACGATGCTGGCGTCAAGACTCCAGTTGTGTGTACAGCTCATGTGCTGTCTTCACATCATCTTTCGCATTCGTTCTAGCGCTACCCCTTTTAATTTCATTATCAACCCGAACACACTCGCCCACTTTTCCGTGATTCTGATAATAATAATTGCTGCGTTTTATTATCCCAAAACAACCATACCATTGCGAGAGACGCCATAGTGGAGGGCTCCGGAAATTTCGACCACCTGGGGTTCTTTAACGTGCACCTGAATCTGGGCACACGGGCCTATACAGCATTTTCACCTCCATCGGAAATGCAGCCGCCGACGCCGGGATTCGATCCCGTGACCTTCAGGTCAGCAGTCGAGATTCGGTGATTCTGAAGTACCTAGAAAGAGACATTGCAAAAGCTTCCACCTTACGCGTAAAAAAAAAAAAAGAAAGAAGAATAGTTTTCCAGGCATTTGCTTCGGTGATTCTGAAGTACCTAGAAAGAGACATTGCAAAAGCTTCCAACTTACGCGTAAAAAAAAAAAGAGAAAGAAGCATAGTTTTCCAGGCATTTGACGTTCTCTTTCGTTTAACCACAGCCTGCTTAGTCACTTAACGGTGGCACACGCCCAAGCATTTACGGCACCGCAGATGGGTTGGAACATAAACTAGAGTCAGAAAGCTAAAAAGACCGAGGGACTTCGTGTCGCAATTTCGCTGACAAGAGGTCGTTTCCGCGACGTCCGCGAAGAAGGACCGGCACAAGGAATCCCCGGAAAGCTCAAGATGGCGAGGAAGATCTGTATCGTCTGACTCACAAATCCAGCGCCGCGAGTGCATACTAAATGCGGCATCGCAAGTTGGCACCGCTCTGCATTGCCTTAATGACGGTGCCCGTTCCAGTCTGCTTTCTGTGACTTCTGTTGCGAAGTCGACGGCCCACGAGGAGGTGAGGCTCTCTGGTGCTTCTTCGAGACTGGCCCTTGCGAAGGTTTTAGTTAAAGGGCCGTTGCAAGAAACCTCGAGTTTAAAAGACGAAAGAGTGGGTTTCTTTATTGCTTTCAGACTCGCCGTGGTGTTCTATAGATAGTGGTTATAGTTCTAGACTGCTCATTCAAAGGTCGCTGGATCGAATCTACAGGCCACGGCGGGCGCATTTTTGACGGAGGCGAGAATACTCGAGGCAGTACTGTGTATTTAGATTCAGGTGTACGCTAAAAAGAACACCATGTGTTCGAAATTTCCAGAGCCCTCCCGTACGGCGTCTCTCACAATCATATCGTGGTTTTGGGACATATAAAACCCCAGATATCATTACAATGATACCGTGGCTTCGTAACGTTAAACCTGAATAGTTATTACAATCCCTAGCTTCGCAACGCTTTTTGCAGGCGCTATCTCCTCCTCGCCACTTATTTCCTCATAAAACACGCGAACAATGTCACGCGTTTAACCAATCAGGATTTCGCGCTTATACACGATGTTATCTCTGTTAGCGTATAATCGAAAAAAACCGCAGAAGACCTGCGAAGGTAAATCAGTCGGTCGATCGCGCGGGATATAGCCACGCGAGATGAGGCAGAACAGGCGTGTGGGTGCGCGGCAAAGCAGGGTAGGAGACAATTCCTGACTGATATCAGTATATGAACCAATCGAGAGCTTATTTCCTGACGACGTCACGCGAACAGACAGCTGGCGTCACAAATCGTGCTGGAAAGGCGGGAAACTCTGGGAGATAACGACGCGCTCGCGCTCTGTATACTTTCAGAAGTTCTGTAGGGGCAGAAGTTCTGGACTTCTTAAGTTCTGGACTTTTTAAGTTCTGGACTTTTTAAGTTCTGGACTTTTTAAGTTCTGGACTTCTTAACTTCTGGACTTCTTAAGTTCTGGACTTCTTAAGTTCTGGACTTCTTAAGTTCTGGACTTCTTAAGTTCTGGACTTCTTAAGTTCTGGACTTCTTAAGTTCTGGACTTCAAGTTCTGGACTTCTTATGCTCTGAAGTTCTGGAGTTCTGGAGTTTCTAGTTCTGGAGTTTCGAGTTCTTCATGAAGTTCTGAGTTTTGAAGTTGAGAAATTCTGTAGGGGCAGAAGTTCAGAAGTTCTGGACTGAGCTTCGGCGCAGCCCAGTACGCGCGCAAAGTTCATTTTCCTTCTCCTCACTCTGATTTATGTTTTCCTTTCTAGACTGCAAGGTAGTCAGTCAGACGCACGCTTTTACGGTTAACTTCCCTTCCTCCTTCATTTCCGTAGTGAAGAATCTACAGCTCATTCGTATTGGACCAATAGCAACTACAGCCGCTTCTCTCGTTCCAGACTTTGTCTTCAATGCATTATACGCGACCGTAAATTCTCATTCTTGTCACCACGTTTTCCCCCAGCTCAGTGCTGGCACGTTTACTTCATTTAGCGTGCATTATTTCTACATGCAGATCAGCATTCAAAGCCAATTCACGCCAACACAGTTGATCACGACACCCCACTGCACAGAATTAGCGAGAGACACGGAGGATACCCGCAGCCTCGTCTGCCTGCCATGGAACTTCGGAGTCTAAGATTAGCCGCGCGACGACTGCCCTTGTTTCTCTTCCTCGGCGCTTCCGGTATTTATAGCGTGCACAGTGCTCCGGTCCTTCACCCACATGTCCGGCACACAACACGCGCAAGTGAAGTAGGTGACGGACGTGGACCACGTGGCTGTGCTCGTGCAGCCTCCCGCCGAATCGCGAGTTGTTGCTTCGTTCTGCTGCTATCTATCTATTCGTTTTCAGCGTTACTTTCACCCTTATATCGGCCTACACACAAGTCCATTCAGACATATCTCAACGCACTCACGTTCATGCGCCACCTTAATATTTATTTTGGGCAGCGACGTGAATTGGGAGGGTTGCCTTGACCTTCCCACGCAAATTCTTTCACGGAAAGTTCTTGATAAAATTATCTCGTGTGAGTTGGGAATTTCATAAAAAATGTCCTTACCAGATTTCTGATAACCCGTACTTTGAAGCTATAAAGTCAAAATACATATCGTAGAGCGCCGATTATGCACGATATTGGCATTAGAGAGCATTTACACCAAGATCGAAAAAGGCTAGTTTCACGCTCACAAGTCGAGTCACTCAGGTTCAAGGAGACTCAAGTCAGTTGAGCCGCGAGTCGGAGGGAGTCGGATTGAGTATAATGTTGGTGAATACGTGTGAGTCCGATTGAGAAAAGGTTTAGTGAACCTGAGTGTCACTGAGTCCGGTTGAGAAAAAAGAATTGGTCAGTCTGAGTCAGAGTGAGCCTTGAGAACAGAATACATTTGTTCAGTGAGTCCGAGCGAGCTCTAACTTTCTTTTTTTTTTTTGCCGACGTATGGCTATGCATCGACATAACGCGAGAAAGAAACAAAAGCGACGTCGAATTGTTACGTCCGCTGCTTTTGCGGAAGTATACAATATGCGTAGGGAGCCGTTTTTATGAGGGTACACACTTTCACAAAATATGTACCATCGTGGGAAACATGAAAGGTATAAAAGGGAATAATAAAATCACCTTAAAGAAGACGTAGTGACTAAACGAGGTTGCCATTCACAAAAGCGTTCAAAACATTCACCGTTCAAACGAAAAGACAAGTCTTTGAAATCAATGCGTTTCATTTGTATCCTCAGGTGACGAGTAACCATTGCTTCATGGACACGAACTCGGGTGTCCCCTTTCATATTGCACCCGAGTGTGCATTACGGGCGCAAAGTCAGCCATCTAAATTGACTTAGTAGGAAGGGGGGGGGGGGCGACATTGACATAATAGAGAGAGAGAGAGCACTGCGACGAACCTTCGCCCCTTCCTGAAGCGCAACCCTACGCACACCTGTGAATAATACAGGCACCGAAAACACCGATGTCGCTGTCTATTGAATAAAGACGACCATGCATTCGCTGCCACGGAGCACGTATCTTCGCGGATGTACCACGGCCGGTGAGATGAGGGGCCACGATTGCTTTCAATTCAATTCAATTTAATTCAATTCAATTCTTTATTTGCAAACTGTGAAACATACAGAAACATCGCGACTGGCTGGACTCATAGCCGAAGGCTAGTTGGGGGTCCAAAAAATAAATAACAGGGGGTCCAAAAAAAATAAATAATAACTTGTGGCCACGCGAGATGGGACCGGCTCCCGCAGCCATCGGAGTCGTGCATTCTTCACGCTGCATGTCGTTTATACGCTCAATGGAAAGACGCCGCAAAGCAAATCCCAAGGCTGACACAACCGGAGCAAACGCGGCGTGTGGCGCTTATACACAAAGGACATGCGCATGTAAATCGACGGATTTACATTGGCTCGGGTTCCATCATTGCCATCGCCGCATCCAGATAGCTAAGCTGCATGTAATTCGCAATCGACGATGTTTCGTACCGCACTCGCGCAGTTGTAGGCACCACCCGGATTACAGCACGTCGTGTACTCATCCCAGCACGGCACGAAGTTCCCGAGTGACACTGTTTGGAGTGCAGTGGATTGGAAACATCGCTATTGCACTCGTGTTTACATGTTTTTCGCAGTTATGACTGGCTCCGAACGTAGGCCAAGTTCACTCATTATAAACGATTGCGGGTCCGAAGTAGCACAGTGTTGGCTTCTCGGGCGCCCTTGCAGCACACGAGCATTGTAATAAAAAAAAAACAATTTACTTATACCTAATAAAACACATGCCACTTGGCTTACTCAATTGCCTACACAGGCTACTAAACGTCACGCAGGCCAAACTGATGATGATGATGATGATGATAGTGATGATGATGATCATTATAGTGATGATGGTGATGATGATGATGACGATGACGACAACGACGACGACGACGACGACGACGATGATGATGATGATGATGATGATGATGATGAGCCTTTAGCTTTGCTGGCACTCGCCCAAAACTGCACGAATGTCTCTCTTCAACGTCGTCATCTTTCTTCACGGTCCAGAGAAGGGCATGCGCATTCCCAACAACAGTATATAGTACAGTATAAGGGATGACCCGTATACGGTGTGTCCTGGTACTGCGGTGAAAAGACTGCTCAATTATTACGCAAATAGCATCGATACAAAAAGACCTTAGCAGCATATAAAATCGACATTACAATGGGGTGGAGGCGGAAATGTTGTAGGCCCGTGTACTCAGATTTGGGTGCCCGTTAAAGAACCCCAGGTGGTCGAAATTTCCGGAGCCCTCCACTACGGCGTCTCTCATAATCATGTAGTGGTTTTGGGACGTTAAACCCCACAAATGAATCAATCAATCAATCGACATTGCAATGGGCAATGTTTACTAACAAATGATGTCTTCTCTCCTTAGACGTTTCATACTCCGAGCACATTGGCTAGTTGGGGCACTAAAATGTGCACTTTTTTTGAGTTTAGGCCACGCTATCTTACACGACGAAAGTGTGCGGGGGCTTCCGTATTCATGTTCACTAATACGCAAGCGCATGCTTGAAAGCAACAATATGCACGCATGACGTGATTCCTCGCACGAAGTATTTCCAGTTGACAACAGTAGATGGGTAGCGCAGTTAAGGTTCTTCAGCGCGTCTGTCCCGAGCAATCGTTTGAGAAGGCAGTGACCTCCTTCGGAGAGTTTCACAACTAACCGGGCACCACGCGGCCCATCTGGATCCAAGCACACGCTCTTTCTTTCTTATTCTTCACAATGTTTCGAAAGCGTGCGAGGAAAAAAAACGTGTTGCGAGCTCATTAAGATCATTCGCCATGCCGACCTGCGCTGACCCCGGCGCGACAACAGCGCGAGCATAACGAAGACTTCTGTAGAAGAGAAGTGACCGAGGCGAGGAAAAGCGCTGGAGTCTCGCAGATGGGCCTCGTACACTCTAAAAAGTTTTGAGGAGTAACTGCGCCGTTCATCCGAAAAGGGCGCTTTACTCCAACAAAGGATGAACTGCAGAAGCATGCGTGCCGTGCGCAAATTTCGGAGAGCAACTGCTTAGTCCTTCGTCAAAACGAGAGAAACGGGAGGACGAATTGCAACACTTACTCCTGTACGCCTAGAGAATGAGAGGGAGGGACGCGGGGGGTGAGCGAGTAGGTTTCCTTTCACTGTTGAGCACTTTTTTACAAAGTGCATTACGAAGTGTCCGTGCCTGGAAAATATATATAAGTGGCCGTAACAATACTCGTTCGTTTCTCGCAAGCAATAAGTGGATAAAATCGCTTAACTAGTCCACAATTACGAAAACACACGCATGCACACATGATCCGCATTCGGCGGAATTCGATGTCCAGCTTGCTTGATCGATCAGATCGTGCACGGTTTGTTTCCTTGCTTTTATTTCCACCTGCGCCGCAGTCGCGTTTATTTATCAGCTGCAACGTTATTTTATTTTAAAAAATCCTCTTAAGTGCCGACATGGTGACTTTACTACTGTGGTTCCCGTACACCTCTGTGGAACACGTTTACCCTTGCTTTAGATATCGCTGTAGCTTCTCGATCGCACTGTGAGCGCCTTCTCGTCTGAGCATGCTTGTAATACGTGCCAAACGAATATGCACACTGTGACGCGTGCGTCGTCAACATTCCTTCCTCCATGGTCATCAAATTGTCGTACCCGCGCTGTTGCAGCGGAACGGCGTGCTGGTAGTGTCGTAGTGTCGGAGCTTTTTTTTAAATCACGGAGACGTTGTGCAGCTCCAAGGCATGCAACGTGGCATATTTTCGCTAAAGGGTCGACGTTGTAACGAGGGCAAGGTTCTGTTTAGCGTTGCTTGAATCAGTTGCCAAATTTTGGACTCAGTGTTGCCAGACTGCCAACAAATTTGGCGAAGAAATTTGCCCCTGTAGTTGTGCCTTCCCCGTGAGGGCTTTGTGTCGTCCGCAGTGCATTTCGCAAGTGCGTGTGCGACGTTGGCCATTTTAATTAATGGAATGTTGCGCTGCGATTGTGCCAGATATTATGAATTTTGGCTATTTGGGCCCTGGGAGTCCAGAGCAATCGAGCGACCTGATGTCTTCAACATCCACTCAATATATTTAAATGAATAACATCAAGAAGAGGATCCTGCAGGTCATATTATATAAGCTGACCCGCCTGTAACGTCACCTATCCAGCCAATAACAAAAATAAACAAACATATAATAGCCCCCCCCCCCAAAAAAAAAACAAGTGCTTCTGAAACACAATTGTTAAAAAAGTTTTGTTTCTCATTATTGTCATTCCAATTTCATCCCCCCTGTACGTGAAGGTAGTCTTCGATGTAGAAATGAGTTGAGCATATATT
This sequence comes from Rhipicephalus microplus, assembly GCF_043290135.1. Lineage (NCBI taxonomy): Eukaryota > Metazoa > Arthropoda > Arachnida > Ixodida > Ixodidae > Rhipicephalus > Rhipicephalus microplus. The sequence goes on from NW_027464966.1 coordinate 59,975, forward strand.
CAAGATCGCTGCTGAACGCAATCAGCAGAGATGTTCCTTTCGCAAGAGATTGTGCCTGATCACCAGAGATCTCAACTCGAAAAGGATCTTTGAGATACACTTCTGGAAGGTATCTCTGGAGACAGGCCCGTAACGGAAGAGGGAGGGGGGGGGGGGGGACTCGAGTTTTTCTTGAAATTCGAATAAAGAGGTTGTTTTACCAAAAATAAATAATTAAAATAGGCAGTTTTCAAGGTTTGCAAGCCTACTTAAAAAATGTCTGGCTACGGACCTGTCTGGAGGTGTCCAGAGACAATGTCCTGCCACATCCCCTTCTCAGACACAACAAAGTGAGATGGTGCATCCATCTTTTGCATCTGAACTGTGTGCATGTGTATCTCCAAAACACTGAAATTGCCAGTGTCCTTATTGTATTAAATAACTCATTAAGTCCGAGCTTTAGTAACCCATAAGTGCCCTCTCCCTGACAGTGGGGCAGGCACAACCACAATTTATCCCTCCTTGTCAGCCAATGAGAGGGATCAATTCACCCAGCAATGCCTTAATTCTAACATCACCTTAATTTCTAACATCACAAGCTTGGGCTATTTGGATATACAATGACACTATCCACACACTCCACAACACATCTTGAATTATTTGCCTCTAGTAAGCCACAGAAAGAGCCAAAGGCAAGCAAACATAGCACAAATCAGAACTCCATACCTAATCTCCATGTCCTCATTTCTTTCTTGTCAATAGGATTCAAACCCAAGATCATCACTTTAATAAGAAAGGGGGCTGTACATTCTGTTCCATGTGAAGGGGGCTGTACATTCTGTTCCATGTGAACCACAGTGTGCACTTTGATCACAGAAATAATGTCAGGAATGGTAGTGAAAGCAACGTTGTCATTTGGTTTTTAGGCCTCGGTATCTGGCATGGAAGGCTGCACATGTGTCAGACGCATTCACCAAGTTTAGTTAAATCTATCCTTGACTATCTCCCAGAACACTGAATTTATCAATAATGCCATTGCCCCCTCTTTTTTTACTGCTTTCTATAAAAAATGATGTCCAGATTTGATGGACAAGAGCTTCATGAGGCAGTTGGAAATATAAAACAGTTAAGGTATCCTGAACATTGCTTAATTGGCTCTCTTGAGCAAAAGAAATCTAGAGAAAACAAGGAATTAACTGGTGGTAGAAGTAAGAAAGATAAGCATATCATAAATGTTCATGATCTGCACGGTGTCTCACCAAGGTGGAAGAAAGTTGAAACAAGGTGGCCACAATGTTGTCTTTTGGATGTGACAAGTTGGGCAATATTTGTGCTGCTGTTGATAGCGGAAGCTGCGAAAGCAGGACAAACAGCGAGGATGCATAATAAAGCTCGGACCAAATTCATCGAGACTATTTATTGCTATGTGAAAAACTCTTTTCATGTGGAAGGCAACATGCTTGCCAGACAGAAAAAAATCATCACTATACGTGCGTCTCAGGGAGTATAGGAAAACTTGAATGGACGCCTTCATTGAATTTATCGTGCTGTAAGGTTTGCAGCTTGCTTATTTGGTTAACAAACATGGCAATCAATAAAAACAGTGCTGTTACTAGCAAGCTATATCATGTCTGAATATCAATATCCACACCTCCAGGTACAATGGCAATACAAGAGTGCCTGTGGTACCTTCTGAAAGCCAAGGTACTATTGAAGCAAAAGGAGACAGCAGCTTATGAACTAGTAGAGGCTTTTTACATTGTTAGATGGCATGTGTGTTGCATATGGCCTTCATTATTGCTCCATGACGTCTAAAATAATTACCTTCTCATTGGTCTTTAGCTAGTTATGTTGGCACATGTAGTTTGGTCAAAAGTACATCCTTTTGCAGTTGTCCTTTAGTTCTTGTCACATGCAACTTTGTGTGTATGTATATAATATGTACACATTTGTAGTTACAATAAAATTTCTGTTAACAATTGGTAATTGGTAGTCATTAATATGTCGTTTCTGTATAGTTTTGTTTGGCTCTGCAAATTTCTGTGTAAATTACCAAAGTGCCCAACTTGCTGCGTCTTGATTCTTATTAAAATTGTAAGCCTTGCCCTCAACTTCTGAATATCTCAGCAAGCTGAGATCTCAAAACTGTGAGACCCTTTATTTGCCCGGGGCTGCTGAATTCACGTGCTACTTGGAGAACCAGATTTGCCTTTATGCTTTTCTAAGTGCCATATAAGGGCTCTTATCCAATCTATGAAAGCAGAAACATATTGCACGAATGGGACTAGGCATGGGCTCTGTTTATTCATAACCATACCTTTTATAAGTATAGAATGTGTACCTGGAATGTAGCTTTGTGAAATATACTTCCATCACTACAAGTAAGCAGGACACATGTGTGTAGATTCTGCTACCTTTGCTGAATAAACTCACTAGTTTGTGGACACCCTAATGTCACTGAAGAAGCTGAAATAAAAAAGCCCATCTGAAACCACTCCTCCAATCAATTGCCAGTGAAGCTACAAAACTGTGCCCGGAACTTTAGTTATTTCAGCATATCTAACATGACAGTGTAAAATAAATAACACAAACGTATAAGCACAAATATACAATGTACAAGTGAACAAAGGGAATTAAAGACAAGACTGGATTGTACTATATGGAAAAGAGAACATTAACAGGAAATGAGAAAGGCACGTCAAGGGCTGAAGTTACCTGTTCAATTATTTTACCGATTTCATGAAAGTGCTGGGTTTCATCCTTGTTATACAGTTTTTCACTGTCCACTTGATTCAGAGAAGCATAGAAGCTATAAGGCTTATCAATGCTTGCAAAGGGACTTTCAAAAGAGATTGTAGGAATTTTGTGAAAAGTGGACAACTCATACTGGCAAGGAGGCAGGGAACATGCGCATTTTTTCACTGTCGGCTCTTGTGGGGGCAATGGCAGGGCAGGAAAAAATCTTTGGTGAGGCTGCTCTGCCCCCATCTGGAGCACAAACCTTTGCCTGAGCAAAACTTGAATGCCTGTCATTGCCGGTAGCCATGTTGTGCGCATTCACTTGAAAGATAGGCATGATTGCATACATAAAAATGTTTCATCATGTAGTTATGTTTACATAAGAAAAAAAGGTTCTTTCTATCAAGTAAAAAGCAATAAACTGTCGCTGCATTCAACAAGAAAAGGAATAAAAGTAAAATAAAAAAATTGTAAATAAAGAGACTATCTAGATATGCAGCATTAAAAACACCTAATAATCGCATACGAATTTACGAGCGTATTGATTAATATGCTGGCCAAGGCCCGAGAATACATATATTTAACGTTGTAGACACCCAATTATATTTGAAAAATTATTTTTGAAAATAAATGTCAGTTTTTAGTTCTGTTGAGTGGCAAGCCCACATATCAAGTAAGCAACCTGACAGTAATGGCAGTAATGAATTAAAGAAACGAGATAAGAGTGCATTACTTTATATTCTTAGCCACTAACTTAAAACTTCACTCAAAATAAACAGGCACCACATGTCATTGCACTCCACAGAAAGTTTATTAGAGCAGCACAAGGACTTCATATATAGTGTGTGCATGACATAAAATTTTTCATTTTTACCGTAAATACTGGAACAGTCGCATGTGTCTGTCATCCTGCCACCTTCCCCATTAATATAGACATATATTTTGTGTTTATACAAATTTTGTGTTCATACAAATTTGTAACACACACATGCTACACAAACGTAGTGAGCCTCTTTGATTCTCCATCCCTAAAAATCTGAGAAACTGTAAACAAAGTTCTTCTTGGCTGACAGAATTGCCTCAAGTGGTAAGGGACTGTCAGGAACAAATAATTAAAGAGGCCAAGTGAGCTTCGCAAAGTCTCAACTTTGCTGAAAAAGAGCATGGCGTTAGCAAGTGGCAAAATTAAAAGCAATTTTTTGCTAGGCCTTGCATTCATTATGCCAAAATGTGTGCAGCTATGTCCACTATGAACAGTTTGTGCACATATGATGTATGCAGTAGAAAATTTTCTAGCAGTCTGACTGTAAATGCACTTTCATTCAAATAAAGTGCTACTTTAATTGAATTGCCAAGTTATTTCTCAGTGACTAAATGGCATATGACAGTCTTTTATCCTCCATCTCTACCAGTCTTAGACTGCTTGAAATGGCATTTTCAGCCAGTGGGCACTACTAATGCAGTATTTTTGGCAGTCTTGGACAGTCCAGAATGACGTATTTAAGGGCCCAGTGGGTACTTGAGAAAATTATAAATATTTACAAGCGTTATGGGCATCCATCCCATATGGATTCCTAAATTGTATACATAACTAATATTATATACCCACAAATATAAAAATGTTGAGCTTGTAGTATAATTTCATGACAACACATCTAGTTACTACAAATATAACTAAATCACAATGTTTGTTTGCCATTCCTTTCTCTGCCACCATAGGCTTTGTTCACAGCACATTAGGTGAAAGATGTGCTCAATCTAAATTAATTGAAATGTAAGACTAATAACTTAGTCTGCATCTTTTACAGGACATTTTCGTCAATATTCACCTTAATTCATGACATCATGAGGCATACATTTTTGACAGCAGATAAAGTAATAACAAATAAAACGAGGTGGCTACATTTTTAATTTGAACGAATAAACAAGTGCCTGTATAGATGTGTAACTACATGCATGACTTAAAGAAAGTGTAAATTTTAAGGGCTTGTTTTCTTTGTTAAACACATTAATAATGAGATCTAACAGACAATAATGCCAAGGAAAGTATGGGGGATTTTGTTAGAAGTAATTGTAATGTAGACATGAAGAAAGATAAGTGGGTGAAAAGATAACTTGCCACCCGCAAGTCATCTTTTCGCCCACTTTGATTTCTTCATATTTACATTACAATTGCTTCGTATAATAACTGGCTCCCATACTTTCCCTGGCATTATTGTCTATTAGTTATCATGAACACATGCATGACTTGTGATATTACCACATTCATAAGCTTATTATTGTCAACTACTCAAGATCTGTGCATATATTACATTAACCTTGAGTACTTCTTTTATGTAGCAAATGCAAATATTGGTCATTTTCAGGGTCTGTTCTGATGCTTTGTATGCCATTTAATAATTATCCACTTAGCTTTACCAGATTGTGGCCATTCGATGACCCAACCTGCACCATATAAAGCTAGGTGGATGTGTCACTATACTTGGCCTAATGCAGCTGAACTTGCAGTAATTCACCTATGTATAGTGAGCTAGCTGCCTAATCAAATTGATTTACATCTTCCCTGGTCTAACATTTTTAAAATGACCTCCCACAGATATGAGACTAGCTAATTGTAGCAATAAACCACAGAATAAAAACTAACCTTGCTTAACCACAGATAAGCTGCAACTCATGATACTGGGCATCCCTTACACTAAGCTAGCCTAAATTAACTAAAACTAATATACAGTAACTTTAGCTCAAGCTAGTAGTTGTCACATTCACATCCAGCTGACGTTATTGAATTTTACCATATTACCTCATAGTGAGCAGCAGGGTCTAAACACTACAGAGATAATATGTTGTTTAATTTATGCAGGAGAGTAGCATGCTTAAAGCAATGTGGAGAGCTTTTGTTTACCGTAGTAACTATGATGGTGAGCAGCAATGTACATTGTTAATCTTCAGAAAAAGCAAATTTTGTGAGCTCTCTCTTTCGCAGTGTTCTGTGAAGAATATTGCAATGTGCAGCATTAGCTATTTTAATTTCACTAAATTTTATTTTGCTGCCAAAACGAATATATGCTGCAAGAAGATTTTTAGAGGCAGATTATGTGAAAGCAAAAAAAAGTGTGTTCATAGATTCTAAGAACTGTAACTAGCATATCTGCTATGTGTGTGAATGAAACTTCAATATGCTTAATTCATGTGGCATTCATCTCAATTCTGTCTCACTGCCATATATTTTAACTGTTAATTCAAGTGAAATATTACTTGCACGAGCATTAATTAAACAAAGTGTTCAGTTGTATGAAGTTTTTTTTAAACCCAACACCAAAGTGCTATTGAATTTTTTACAATGCTAACCCACTACATATTAACAAAATTTTCTTCAGAGTACACTTCAGTTCTGCAAACACATTTCCTGACATAATCCAATGCCCCTGAAATCATATATTGATTACTCTAAGAAGTAGAACCACACTTTTTGTGGTTCTACTATCTGAAACACAGCACCAGTGTGTCTGTTAGGCACAAATGTCTTTACCCTTTTGTCGACCTCTCACAATTTTTATCTGTACATTTGCTACAGTTCATTATAATTTATTACACCTTTACTTCTTGTGCCTTTGTTTCCATCATTTTTTCTTCGCTTCTTACCTGGAGGTTTCTGCTATTGCTTTAAAGTTTGGTGCATCTAATTACACTTTTTTGCCTTTCACATGAGCACACGAGTTGTGCACATATAGTTTTAAAAAGGTACACGTGACATCTTGACGTGAATATGTGGATTGCTTTCTGATGTGGCATCTGTTTTAACTTCTCTGCCTTTTACATAAGCTTGCAAGCTGTGCATGCATAGTTTTAAAGAAGTACACGTGATGTTTTTCCGTGAAAATGTAGATAGCTTTCTGACATGGCAGGTGTGACTGGAAAGGCATGGTATGATAAGCTATAAAAGAGAATAGTTGGTGCAATAAAGTTCCGCTGTAATTTCACCGCTTGTCTAGTACACTGTGTTCCTTAGTCCTCATCCTTTTGCTGCACTGTGTTTCCTCAGCTAAGTATATACCAACTCACTCAAATCAAAGTATTGGTGGAGGTCAACATCTGATGTATGCTTCTCTTGTGCAACATGAACGAAATAAATGGAAGTAAGCGTCCCATTCGACAGCGCTCAGTAGCAGGAGCTTAGACTTATTTACAGTAAAACATAGCTTTGAACGTTGAAGTATTTCAACAGATGTATGCTGATATGCTGGTCACATATTTCTGGGTTTTGGACTTGCCTTTAGCACACTAATGACCATAGGTCGGTAAAAAAACTGGAGCTCGCTCAACAAATATATGTAATCTGCTCTGAGGGCTCACTTCGACTCAAACCCACTAAAACTTGTGTCAATTGAACTCACTCAGACACACAATTTTTCTCAGCTGAACTCACTCAGACTCACCACTTGACCCGAGTCTGAGTGAGCCTGAGTGAGTAGACTCATGAGTCCACGAGCGTAAAATCAGCTTTTTCAATCATGGTGTCAATACGCTTTAATGCCAACATCTCACAAAATCCGTCCTCTACGAAATGCATTTTGATTTTACATCATCAGATATCAGTTATTAGGGTTACAGGACATTAATACAAAGTATGCGACTCAAGCAAGATATTTTCATCAAGGACCTCCCAAAAAGTTTGTGAGGCAGGTCTCCCTAAGACATGTGTGAATAGACACCACCATAAAATCCCGAACAAGCCCCACGATAAAGTAAAATCTGCTGAGAATTACAGGGGAGGGGGGGCTTGCTCGGTCATGGATCGAAATTTATGATAGCGAAGGAAGAGCCACTAAGAATAAAGAATGCACACCCATGCTTCTAATTAAATGCTTCATTGAATACACATGCATTAATTCTTTTCATTCGTCCTCGTTGGGTGAATAAAAAGAGTGAATGCCACAGTGAAAATGAAAAGGGCAAGAAGGGGGGAGTCATATTTCAGATTTTACGAAAAATAGAGGGGCACTTGTGTTCAGAATTTTACAGTATAAAAGTAAGCCAATATAATATTAACAGCAATGATGGGACAACAGCGGGGCAATAAAAGGTGGAGCTCACTGAAGAAATATATTTTTCCTTTAGGGCTCACTCTGACTCACGAACATTTTCATAAACTGCACTCACTTACCATCAAACTCACCACAATATTACTCACCTGGACCAATATGAGCGAGTCTGCTCAAAATTTTGCTGATCCGTGGTGATGACACCTTATCTTTGTGCAATTCAGAAAAACCAGCATTTGTGAGCGTTTTTTCACACACTTCTAACATAGGATTTTGCAGTCTTATTACATGTACAGTATTCTAGTTGTCTGAATAATTGGTTGACTTAGGTTTGTTTGTACTGCTTCATTACTGTTCGATTCATTTTTTCGACTTCGAATCTTATGGAGGAATACAAGCAATTTCTAGCCTAGACGATATGCACGCTCATAACAGCAAACCATTTTATATACTACTACATGAAGTTGCTTTAACTTAGCATTCTAAAGCGTCACCTGAGGCAAGGTGAAAAAAAATGGGATACGATTGATTGAGAGCAATGAGATAGGGCAGCAGAGTTTCAACTAATTTATTTTCTAAACTACTACTAAATTTATATATTTATAGATATGCCCACAAAAAGAGGGTGCAGTGCAAGTACACTATCACAGAGCACAAATAGCTATCACACAGCACCATATAATTGTAGCCATTCATTTTAAAACAAAGAGATTGGAGGGATACTGATGCATCATCCCCCTTCTTCTGTAAGTGAAACGTCTAGTCCTCCACATGCATGCTAAGGTTTCCCTACTTCTTTCTACCACACAAACTTCTCCGAACAGTGGCATGCAGCCACACAAAGCACAATGGAATGGCAGGTGTGAACCTACGCCATTCTTGGTCTATATAATTATGCTCTTTTAGGTGATCATAAACGCAGGGTCCGGTTCGACTTACGTATGCCTTGCCACAGCTCAACGAAATTTCATGAACAATGCCCACCAAGCAACGCAGCTGGGCATGCTTCATTTCTCATGAAAGCTTGGCTTTTTGCGAAGAAACGTGGGCACGAAGTTTCGAGAGCCTGTTGGGTGCCGAGAAAACGACTGGAACGTCATGCCTTTTTGTAACCTTTTCCAAATTGTGGGCAATCTTGTGTGTGTAAGGCAGAACCAATGGCCTCTTTTTATGTACACTCATACTGCCTCCTGCATCCTTAAAGTTCTTGGAGGAGAAATTGAGACACACTGGTTAAAACCACTGAAGAGAGGCCTGCTGCAACCAGCCTTGTAATCTGTACACGAAAACTGTCGTCTATGATGTGCTCAGACAACTTGAACAATGCAAATCAGAGACATATTGTCGCTATGGGTCTTTTCACGGTTTTTTTTATGCGTAGGTTCATAAGACAGGTGGACAGGCTTAGCTGTTAAAAGAACAGTACATTTTTCAATAGCATTAGAGGTATTGTTCCAGGAAAGGTCATCAGGTATAACAACAAAGCCACCTATTCCCATAATGAAGAAATGTACAAGCACAATAAACACTTTTACATAAACACCATTATGTATTACATTAATTATTAATCACCAAGCAAATGTACAAAATGCACATCAAAGGGCCCTTAACCGCACAGAGGTTGAAATTCAGTTGTGAGGAAGTTGTGCACGAGTGTTCAACAAGCCGTGAGAATTTTCTGAAATGGTGCCATAATAACGGAGTTAGACGTGTTTAATTAATGAAGTATGGCGATCGCTCCTCTCACTTTTCTCTTCACTACCCGAATAGGTATCCTCTCCAAAAGCTGCTTTGCTTTCCCTCTCTTCGAGTGACCCTCCTGATCTCGCATGGCATGCTGGTGCACATGAGGTCTGTGTGTGGCTGGTACAGACGCGGAGAACGGGTACTGCTGGGATGGCTGGGAAGTGGCTTTCACGGGCAACACAACGAACAACAAGCAGCACAGACAGCTGCTTGCAGACTAATCGGAAGTACGCAGTGGGTTTTTGTTTGACTAATCGCTGTATGATTTGTGTTGCAGCAATATATTCAATTTCCTGACATCACATGGGAACCAGAAAGGCCTAAAAAGGAGTGATTGTTTCTTGAAATTTGTGGCACGCCGGCAGCTTGTAGCACTGCCATGTGTGGCATCGTTGAACGTGACGGCATTCTGCAGACGGTGCGCATGTTTACTTGAAAAGTTTGAAAAAATATTGAGGTGGTTTAGGGGCCCTTAAACGCATAATTCACGCCAGAGTAAAGTCATTGTGCCTGACAAGTCTTGGGTGTTTTCTGGATTTCTTTGCTGTTTTCCATTTGAAATTTTTATATTAAAGGGAGCGACAGCCTATTTTCTAGGTGCCTGTTTTCATTAGCGCTACGGAAAGCTTGCCAGCCGGTGAGTCTAATCATGTAATGGTAAAGAAGAAAGCACCGCGAAACATTCATAATTCAGAATTGTTCTATCTGTAATGAATATGAAGTCGTGTACCTATATGCTGCAAACAGTGAGCGCAAGAACAGTTCATGTTAGAGCGCAGTGGTTAAATGAGCATGTGTGCGGTTGACGCACATGCACACGACTCGACTTAGTCCACTGGCAGCCACGATGGCAGTGCCGCTTCTCACTCACCATGCAACTTCTTTCATGTCGCAGCGCAGAATTCATATTGCTTTAGCGCAGCTCAGTTTGAGCGTGAAGATGCTATGCAGTCAAGAAGGGGAAAAAAACAGATACAGACGACAGTGTCAGCGCAATATTAATTTATCATGCATCAACTCGCCCATTCAGCAGTACTAGTCTATTTCAGCGCAGAATTGAGCAGGGCTAGATATTAATACACGTATTTTAATTTTGCTAACTGGCATACATGATGGTGTCAAGACTATGTACAGCAAAATGATTGACTTCGTAGTCCATATTCCAGCTTCAAGGTTATTCTGCTAGGCTGCACAAAAAGATGGTGTTTCTTACATTTAAGCACGATTTAAAATATAAATCCTAGTCACAACATGAAAAGAATGCTGGAATCGGTCAGTATATTTCACGGCCTTTTCATTTTTCCTATGATCTAAACGCACATTCTGGCCTGTTGTCGGTCCCTTTAAGGTGAATTACAGCACAACTTTTATGTCGCAAAGGTGCACTTCACAACATAAACAGGAAAGTTCACTGATTCACTCAGCAACCATGCAGTCTGGCATTAATGCATTGTTCAAGTGGTTATATGTTGCCCATTTCTTGTGACAAGATGTATTTGGGGTGAGGCCCACCACTGGAGGCGCGAGCCCTGCAATCGCGGTAGCATGCAGAGTTGGATCACGTGATCTCGCCTCGCTCTGGCGAAGGAAAGCTGGTGGTTGGATGCGTTGTTTTCACTTTTGAACAGCGTTGTTTTGCTCTCACTTGATGTATGCGAACTTCTACAGACTACACAATCTGGAAAGTTTGAAGCAAAAGTTATCGGCGGTGTGCTGCAGCGTGCTACGTACACGATGACACCGTCGCGGCCGCTGACAATAACACTGTCACCTCTCTCTTTCTATTTGTTGTGGTTGTTAATTCAAGCCTATGGGGTTAAAATAAGCACCGACCACGATTGTTCACATGAAAGCAGAACGTTTCAATTACCACACGGGAGCCTCGTTCAATAAAAAAATGAATGTGCAAACAGACCGATTATGCATATTTTAAAATATGACGTCGTAAAGGCCGCGTCGCGATGAAAGCTCGTCCTCCCTGTGTGGAGGGAGCCTAGGCGTTTTAAATAAGGTTGTTCTCTTTCTCACGACGCACGTACGTAGATGTGGCAGAAGTCTTTGTCATTACATTTAAGAATGTGCGCCGTCGTCTGAATTGTCAGAGAGTGAAGATAAAGCCCGGAAGTTCAGTTCTTTCCCTTAATTTTTGCTAATTTAACCTATTCCGGTCTATTTCGTGGCCAGTTGCTTCTGCGTGTTCGGCCAGCACGTTCGACGAAACCTTCGTTCTTGCATCATACATGTGCCGCTCCAGTCTGCTAAAGCTGCTTTTCTCGCCAAGGTAACTTCTACCACAGTCTGCGCCACCCCCACTCCCCTCTCCTCCCCGGGTGTCTGCCCCATGTGTGTACTCAAGCACACAGGTTTCTGTCTGCCAGTGGTGTAGCCATGGAGTGGCACACCAAGTCTGTGCCCCCCCCCCCCCCACCTCTTCCCCTGAAATTTTTCCATGGCAAAAAGCGCACGAAATAACAGACAACCACATCTGCCTCCCCCCCCCCACCTCCCAACTCTATCAAGGTGGTGCCCCCTCCAGAAAAAGTTTCTGTCTATGCCCCTGCCGTCCGCGACTTCAGCTCACATGGTTCTTTGAGTCTGCAAAATGGGCTCACGGCCACTTCTCAATGTTGTTTTGATCTACAGGCGGAAACGTGGCCAGCTTCGAAAACTGATTCATCTTCTAATAGCTACCGTGAAATGTCACACAGCTTATGAATGAAGTTGGAAAGAAACTGGACACTGGCATTTTTACCGAAACATGAAATTGCCATTTAGATCACGGTACAAAAGATGTACCTCGCAGAATGTCCTTTCAAGGGCACAAAATAATACAACTGGCGCGCAGTCTGTTCGCTGCGCTTATCAAACCCGGTCGGGATTGCTTTTTCTTTTTTTATCACGATTTACCTCTTCGTAGAAGCTGTGGAACTGGCAATCATTCATTGTTTTCACTCATGTGTGGCTCAATGGGGATCAAATGCGCACCGTCTAACAACCGTACAAAATTTTCACAATAAATATTAGGATCGTGCCGCAGAGAAACTTCTCCTCGTGTGAAATTTTACCTGCATATTTACAACTCTGAATGAGGCATGCATGTGCATGTGACTCGCACGTTTGCCCGATATCATAACAGAAAGGTTGCGGCTGTAATAATCCTGTGCTGCTTCCCACAAAGCGGGGAATCCATTTGCGCTGAGCTTCGTAAGGATATGTGTGCTAAGCAAAAATGAAAATTTGCGCATGCTTGTCGTGTCAACCGCGGTACGTCTTTAGATGCAAACCTACAACGAATGAAAAAGTGTAATTGCGCACACTTCTTTCAGCAAAAATAACTCTTTGTCACAAGCACGCGTGAATACCCATTTGATGCTTCAATTCGACATGGAATGAGTCTCTACCTTTTACAAAAACAGAGAGCTCGGCCAGACGACGCCGGCAGTGAGGCATTATGAGAAGTGTAAAACTTTTCCAGAGCAGTTATTTAGCACTTTGCACAGTCAGTAAAGAAGCTACGGCAGCATTTCTATGATTTCGTTGAGTGAAGTACGACAAGAATAACAAAAAAAAAGAGACGCAAAAGGGGCTACGGGCTGCGCGCGAGAAGGCTGGCGGAGCAATCCAACCACGTACATCATAGGAATGCATCTGCATGGTGGCGCCATGGTATATCCTTGCTCCCAATACTGTACAACAAAAATGATTTCTTCCCGATATTCGTCTTTAAACATAGGACTCTATTTTCATACATTCCCTTATGAGTTTAAGAAAAAAAATCTAGAAATGAATCACTCCACTGAATAGTTCATACAATACTGTCAAACAATGCACAAGTTGTCTACCAAGTTTCCCACTTGGGGACCAGTTCACCTGTCCCATAGAGGTCCAGCAGGTATGGCTCATATCTCTCACTAGCTTCTTGAAGTTCCTGCTCATCTGCTCTTCGAACGCAATAGCAAAACCTGTGCCTGTCGAAGCACTCAACCACCAGTGTTCTCGTGAGTGTGTAGAGCACTCCTCTCGCCACAAGTAGTCGCTCAATCTCATAGAACTGTGGTCCCTCCTCTGTTCTCCGAACTAAAACACTCCCAGCATGGTACGTGCGTCGGTCGACCATTGCATTTTGTACTTCATGCACTGTCTTCGACAAAACTTCTTTGGCACATGTTGGCAGTGTGCTCCATTTAACAGGCCTGCTTCCTGAGGCTTCTAGTTCCTGGTATAGCTCAAAGTTTTTCAGATGACAGCTCTGTTTCATCTGGTGCCTTTCGGCCAGAGTATGTGTCAAGTTTCTGTAGTTCTTGATAGTTGCAGCCATTTTTTTGAAGCTTTGGTGTTTAGCCTCAAATCTCATCGACCAAAAGTTCTTGAGTGGGCCAAGCTCACGCACAAATCGAGCATAGTGAACCATATAATGCAGCTTGGGGATGAGTGCTCCAGGGCCATACCTGGCTGAAAAATCAACCAAGAAGCTTTGCACAAGCACGTCCAAGTATGCAAGGCGGGCCGATGAGATTTCAGCTGCAAAAATTATATCAATGATCTCGCGAAACTTCAACAGGAGCTCCCAATCTTCATTGCCTTCTGGGATCCTCGTTCCAAGGATGAGTGGTAAAAATCTCATCAAACACCATTTGCTGGATGCCGTTCCTGCCAATACAGCATTACTGTTCAGAAACGACATATTGATTGCAGGAGGCTTGTTTTTTGTGTCGTTCTTCCCGTACTTGAATGCCCACACCAAATCCAGATCCTGCTTGGATAGCAACCTACTAGATAAGAGCGATCTTAAAACTTGCCGAAGCACGGATTCTGCACCACCTTCCAATATGTCATGCATTAGGTCTGGAGGCAACTGCCGAGTCACATCAAAATAGGGAAGCTGGAGCAGGGGAGAGGCCTCATTGACACCATACAGACGTCTGTTGGCTGTGTTCACAGCTACAGCTGCAAGGTGCAATTCATGCCTACCTAATGTGCGTGCTTGACACATGTCTTCATGCGTTTTTTGTGCTAGCTGCTTTGAGGATATCATGCAGAATCGACAAACTCGCCCATTGCTGAAACAGCAGGAAAACCCGCCAAGGCGGTTCAGGGACAGATTGTCACCACAAAATGCAAGCACAATAACTCTGGCATTAACTTCACGCCCTTGCACACTTAATACGAGGCCCTCCTTGTGCATTGCCTTCAGGTCATCCAGCAGTGGCTGTAGTATAGGGCCTAGACCATGAGTCTTCACATATGCGTAGCGCACAAGCATGACCAGATAAATATTGTCAATCTGTGACCTATACCTGGCATGAATGTTCACCAAACTACAGTACACTGCCAGGATCTTGTGCTTTCCTCGTTTAGCTCCGAGGGGATTTACAACTTCTATTTCATCTGTGTAAAATAGAAGAATAATTGTGTGTGTGCTGCCCTCGGGAATGATAGATTGCATGTGTTCCTTGAACACCAGGCCATCTGTGTGATCTCTGTACACAGAGGTTTCATGCCTCTCAATATTTACAGGTGATTTTAAATGGGCTGCAATGTCCGGGAGCTGGCAAAGTACAGTGAGAAGCTTTGGCAATGGGACGTAATGATAGTTTGCATCCTCACCGACATAATGCTCTTCAGCTGGTACAAAAGGGAAATTTTCCTTCACATAATTGTCTCGTTTCCATTTACTCTCAATCCCATTGAACAGGTCAGGCAGAAATGAACAGCCAAGAAGATTTTGCAATTCAGGACCCATCACTGATGTCTCCATTGCATTCATAAATTCATTACCATAAGCCTTAAGCACAAGCTCGAACACCTCCTTCAGTTGGGCAAATATCTTCACAGCTGCAGCATGTGGCAAGCTGTGTTTTGTAGTGATGGAAAAAAAGAAATCCCATATGGTGGATTTAACTTTTTCCAGAAAGCGCTGAAAGTGGTCACGTGGAGCTGCAGTCTGCTGTGATTGCAAATTCCTCACAGGAGTTTTCCTATGCGAATAACCGCCGCGAAAGATTGGCAGTTCGGCGCCGTTCATTTCAGCACTGTGCATATCCGCACTGTCCATTTCGTGCCGAAGCTGTTCGCTTGACGGCAGTTCAGTGCTCCGTCGATCCCTTGGGCGCTCGAGCGACCGCTGATGGCAATTGCTGCCATTTTCTTCAAGCACGGCTGAGTGGTGACGATACAGGTGTGATCTGTAGGAGGAGAAGTTCGTGTACGTGTTGGCGCAGCCTTCGATGCCGCATATCACGCTGAAGTTCGGCTCTCCGCTGTGCTCTAACCCTATGTGCGTTATCACTCTTACCAGCTGGTAAGAGAAAAACGGGCATCTCGGACAGTACTTTGCATTCATAGTTCTAACCACAAATCACCAGAACATTGCTCGCTGGAAAGCCACACGTCCTAGGTGTTCGTAAGATTAGCAGGCGAGAACGTGAATAAGTTCATCATAGTAGACATCCGGCACATGGAAAATACGAGTCAGGAGAAACACGCCACTGAAAGCAGAATAAAGAAGCTGTCTTTTTGCTGCAGCACGGATGAAGGAACCAAACGAACGCTGTAGTCGTCGTGAACAACGCCTGGACACACGCGGGCAGTGAACACGGGTAAGGATGGGTAAGGTGGCTCAGTGTTGCCACGACACATTTAAAAAAAAAAAAAAAGTGGCTAGAACACAGAACACCTATACACTGCTAGAATATGTCTTCGAAAAATGAGTAGATCTCTTTATTCCGCTATTTGCTCTCGCTTTAGGAATGCCAAATTCAGCGCCTATAAAGGTCATTTTTATAAAACTGCACTTTTTAACAAATAGTAAAGGAAATGTCCCCGACATGAGCCGTACGTGAGCAGGATATATAAACAAGGGATACCTACAGCCTTGTACTCGCATGCAGCCGGCCAGCAACTGTTTTGGGGTTGGGAGGGGGGTGAGGCAAGCGTTACGAGTAGCTGTGGACACATATCGTAGGCAGACCAGGAATGTCCATTACACTGGCGTCTACTTCTCATTACACTGAGTAATTTATGTTATTACATTCCGAGAGTACGTCAGCACTTATAGATCGCAGACGTCAGCATTATTGAAACGAAGTGCACCTCACGGTGCGATGATGCGGATATCATACGTACGTAACGCTAATGTAATGTTTCTTGCATTGCTATAAAAACAGAGTGAACACTGGAACCACAATTGACGTTAACGCGACATGGCGCCTGTAACATAGACGTACCCTAGGAGTACACAAATAATGTTTATTGAATTTTTATGAAATTAGATAACTAGCACTACAACCACACAGAACTGATGTTGCCCCAGCACTACACCTGCATCGTGTCTTTTTCCAGAGCATTTTCAAGACATGGCGTACGTGGCTCTGTGACAGGGTGCAATTCCTGCTGGGACCCTGACATTTACTTTTTATATTCATCGGGTAAACGCTGTCGATGTCAGTTTACGATGTCTGTCCTTGCCGTATCCGGGGTAGATATAAACTATCACCTGTGGCGCGCACAAGTTTGACCACGTACGTACGGGACAGCATTTTCACGCTCTCATGTTCTCTCTTATCCTTTCATACCAATTTTGCTCCATACCAAGTTAAACAGGCGTTACTACGTTATTGTGCACCGCGTAAAATACCGTGTTATTGCGCTTGTGTCCGTCTAGTCATTGACTCCAAGTGTTCGTCATAAGCGGTGCGCAATAACGTAACAACTAGTAAATAGCTACCAACTCGCCCAAGCAAGTACATCCTTAAACAGCTTGGGGCCGCGAGAACATTCAGACGTACGATCGATCGATAGATAGAAACGTTTTGAAGTGCCTGCAGTTGGCAAAGAAATGTTTCGCATTTAGGAAGATGAGCTCCATTAAGCTTTCGTGAACGAAATTGGAAGACAGGTGTCGTGAAGAAGAATAGTGTGCCGAATAATGTGAAGAAGAATAATGCACCACATGCGCAGTTCAGTTTCAGATGCGGCTACACCAAACAACACACTAAAAGCACTTGTGTTGATCCTCGTGTTATGTTTATTCGGCTTAGCACTGACTGCTGCATGTTAAATCTGTGATGTGGTGGAAGTCATATATGTGTCATGTGCGCAAGGTCAAAATCACAGGCCATAGCAAATAGCGTCCATTGGATAATGTCGTCCTGTATCTTTGCAAATAACAGCTTTAATAACCAGTTAGAAAGCATATAGGTCTTCCTAGCTGAAGTTCCTGATCTCTCTGTGGACTCAGGTGCAATATTTTAGGCTTCAGAGCCAGCGGCTAGCTGAAGCTTTCAGAGAGGACAAGGAGCTAGGCAGCGATAAGATAAATATCTCGATCAGCAAGACCAGACTGCTCAAATCACTACAGTGATAGAGCGTGCCTTGCTTTGTCGCCGAGGAGAAATTGGCTCATACAACATGCTACTCGATGGGGTTAGTGGCACGCATTTCTTTTATTCCAGAGACGATACTTGCCCGAGAGCCAGATTTGTTGTTTGTGGTTCCGTGGATTTTGGGTGTGGTGTGCGTTCATATCGCTGTCTCATTACTTCCCGATATTTGCTCATAACATAGAGCAGCTTCCTGTAATAATTACTGTATGAAGGTGTATGACTCGTCAATCAAAAGTAGCGCTTAGCTTGAGAATTTTACCATGAAAGAAATTTCTTGTTTGACTGGTAGTAACACATTAATGTCTTAATTAATACTTAGTAAAAAAAGTGGAAGTTCCTTTCATTTTTGTAAAAAAAAAAGACCGAACAGCAGTACACTGAATCGGCGGAAATTTCAAAAAATCAGTAGATCTATTAGTGAATTGTGGCCCCTAGAATATACTGCCAGGGACCATAATTCAATCAGCAGTCGTATTAGCACTACTGCTACGGCTTCTGATTTGTATTTAATACTGTGGTACAGCGTGCCCATGATCATGCCAAATTCAATGTGTGCAGGCGCCATAGCAAAACGCGTTACGAGAAGGTTGGTCAAATAGCACGGTTGTCAAATAGTAACACTTCAAGGCACCTTAGACAGCATTATGGTTGGAACGGTTGGAATAAGAAACTGTCTGTTTATTTTTAAACTAAAACATACTTTAAAAAAATTATGGCCGTGTGACGTCGCTGTCACTGTAAAGTACCAGACCTTAACTTCACTATTTAAAGGAAAAAAAAAAGATAACTCTAGTTTGTGGTTCACTAAGTATTCCGGCTAGGTGGCGTCAGCCACCGCCCGATCTAAAGGGTACAGCCATATCAATCCATCCATCCATCGGCCGCCGCTGCGCCATCAACATCAACTGCAACGAGGAGGCACGTGCGTAGCGGGGCCATGAATTTTTGAGCGAGTGCATGTGCCGCGGCTGGCTTAAAAACGATTCTTTGTCTTGCGCCGCTGTCGCCCCATGCAATCGAAGTGCCTCGTTACATACGGCGACAGAAATGTCGCCGTCGCTTTCGACGAGCCGTGGACGGGGCGGGATTTAATTGAACACTTGAAAGGGTTGGACATGTTCTCAGAAGTTGACGCCTCTGCCATAGGCTTGACGGTGAGTCCTTCCTTTCTATATATTTCTACAGTCGTCGTGCTGCAGTGGTTGCCACAGCGTTTGTCATCGATTACTGTAGCTTTGTGTTGCATCTTTTTGCTTCGTCCATTCTATAGAAAAACCCGACAGCGCTAAGTTACATGTTATTGCTAAATTTCGCCCAATTTAAGCCTCGATGACAATCATTGCTGCACCGAATTTACCCCTCACTTCTTTAATCGTAGAAAACGTGGAAGGTATTTTTGTTGAGTAGGGAATCCTACTTCGAGATCGCGCTAGGTGTCGATTCCAGTAGTGTTCGGCATCTAGCGAGGCTGCACGTGTATGTGTAGCCGACGCTGGCAGTAGTCAAATTTATTTAGTGTGTTTATTAAATACAGTTAAATGTTGCGCTTTTCACTTGCTGTGGCGGGAATTCGGGACATGTAAATAGCACGAATGCTTGTGGCAACAGCAGGTCTTTGTTGGCCAACATTGCAACCATGACACTTCCAAATTTTTTATCCGTGTGTTATGTAGTGCCCTTCTGAGTTCTGGCATTCTTATTTTTCCAGCGTTTCGACGAAGACTTCGACGTTTTTGTCGACATTACAGAAGTGGACGTGATCGAAAATAAATCGAGAATAAAAGTCCGACTGACCAGCCAAGTCCGGTGAGTAGTTTTGCATCTTTAGCAATACACTTACAAGCTGCTTGTTGCACACTGCTTTGAGAAAAACGGTGGCTAAAGTTTTCATTTAAAACAGACCTCTCAATTGGATAAGCCTCTTAGCTTGGTAGTTGTAACAAAAAAAGGGTGAGGTGGTTTTTCATAACAGCTTGACAAAATGCAGTTT
The DNA here is from genome assembly GCF_043290135.1 of Rhipicephalus microplus. Lineage (NCBI taxonomy): Eukaryota > Metazoa > Arthropoda > Arachnida > Ixodida > Ixodidae > Rhipicephalus > Rhipicephalus microplus. The sequence goes on from NW_027464966.1 coordinate 79,855, forward strand.
CTGTGTTGCTATTACAGGATAGCAGATGTTCTGGAAGAGTCTGCACAGCCGTCACAGCCAGCACGGACCGGTGCATACTGCCTCCCAGATGTACCACCAGACATTGCCTGGATGGTAAAATGCCACCAGCCAGGGCAGTACTTCGTAGGTCGCTCTCGAGTACTACAGTGGCTTCACCATGACTTGTACTTATACGACATGTGAGTAATATTTACGTAGATACTGTGCAATATCCTGTTTGAAAGTGCTTTGAAACTTTTCTTCACATTCATCTTTTACCCGCTCTCGTGGGTTAAAAAAAAAGGGGGGGGGGACATCCATGGTGAATAAACAAAAAAAATTGCAGAAAAAGCACTCAAATGCTAGAAAAAATATCTGACATGTCATAGTGCCATCTGTGCAGCTGAAGGAAGCTTCAATGAAGCATGACCCCTTGGTGACAAACCATGGAGTAGTCACAATGCCCACTTGTTTCCTCCCGTGATTAAATATATATTGTTTTTGTTTACATCATTGTGGTCACTATCTTCAAGGTACCAGCTGGTTGGAATGCTGCATAAAGTCTCGCTCAAATGCAAGGAGTAGAAAACAGTGGCATCAAAGTAGTGCCAGTGCCCCCTCCATATCTGTACTGACATTCTTTAATGAGCTAAAAGATCATGGTTTCAGCCTGCTTGTGGTAGCCAGCACAGAAAACTGTGATGACTCTTGAAAACTTTGTATAAGACCCAACAACAGGTATACGAACAATATAGATGCTTCTATGATGCCTTTCAATGCCTGTTGCATTGTTGGTACAGTCGACTCTTGTTAATACGAAGTTCCCGAGAACCGCAAAAAACTTCGAATTAAACGAACTTCCAATTAGGCAGAAATCACAAAAACATGGCATCTTTATTAGGTTCAAAGCCGGCAGTTCTTTACGAAAAGTAGTCGGTCATCTTCGTCTGCTTCTGTTTGCCGAATCTAGCAGTGGAAAGCAGGTTTTGGAAGGCGTAGATGTGCCCAAGTGCTTCTTTAGCGTTGTTCTCCCAAGTGAAAAACCGCTGCGCGAGAGCGAGGCCCGCAGCTACATCGGCAGCCTTCGGTTGTGGCTTGCTTTCAATGTCATCTTCGTCGTCGCTTTGATGAACGCTTTCGTGGGGCCGAACAATCTGCACAATCTCGCTGTCCGTCAGTGCACCGCACGTTTTGACTGTGCTGTCCACGGCGACATAATCTTCAAAGCAGGGGTCACCGAGGACGACGTCAAAGCTGCTGTCACCGAGAGCGGCGTCAACAATGCTGTCGTCAAGCTCGCTTCGCATTTCCACCGGCGGACAAGAAGCCTCTCCCGAAGAATTTGCCACGAAACCACAGGCCCTGAAGCAGTTGGCGATGGTCTCATTCTTCACGCAGCCCCACGCTCGCGCTAGCATGTGGATGGCACTAATTAAACTCGCCTCGTATTGCGAGGACTTATCCATGCACAGAATCATGCGCTCGATGAGATGCTTCCTGTACAGGACATTCACATTTTTGATTATGCCCTGGTCCATGGGCTGCAACACAGATGTCATGTTTGCGGGCAAGTACGCAAGATGGATGGCACTCAAGGCTGGTACGTCCATGTGGGCACTGCATTGGTCGACAAGGAACAACACCTTGCAGTTCGATGATGCGAACTTCCGATCCAGTTTCCTTATCCAGTCCCTGAAAATGTCGGACGTCATCCACGTCTTTCTGTTAGAAGCATAGTCGACAGGAAGGGTCCTGACGCCTTTAAAGCACCTAGGCTTAGCGGCCTTCCCGATCACAAGAAGGCGACATCGTTCAGTGCCAGTCATGTTTGCGGCAATCATAACAGACACCCTTTCCTTACTACGTTTATCGCCAGCACAGTCGTCGTCTTTAAACGTCAGTCTTGTCTGGTAGCAACCGATAAAAAAGCACAGTCTCGTCTGCGATAAAGATGTCTTCCGGCTGATACTCCTCAAGGTACCCGCGAAGATTCTCTGCTTTCCATGCTGCAAATGTTTCCTGGTCGACTGACGCCTTCTCTCCACACACGCTCTTGAAAATCGGGTCATGGCGCTGTTTGAAGCGCGTCAGTCATCCGTCCGATGCAGCGAAGTCGTTGATGTCCAACATTAACGCAAGAGATGAGGCTTTCGCTGGAATGACCTCACCACTGAGAGGAAGTTTGTTGTTGCGTGCCTCTCTGATCCAAATCAGCAGCGCCTTCTCCAAATCCGGGTAGGCGCCGGTGCGCATTCGCTTCCGTGACATTTTAAACTTGTAATTTGCAAAAGCATCCATTATTGATTGCTTGTTTTTTATAAAATTCGAGAGCATGTTAGGCTTAATGCCGTACTTCCGTGCAATGTCTTGCTTGGCAAGGCCTCCCTGCTCTACTTCTTTCAGGACTTCTTTCATCGCCAGATCAAGTGTTCGGTACGAGCCGCGTTTTGCCATTATTCAACGTCGTGGCCAGCCGAACACGAGGAAATAACTTGCGACGCGCAGCTGACACAGTCAACGAAACACAAGCAGAGACGAGAGAACAAGACTGACAGTGAAAGGGATAGCTCGACGTTCGACACGCCGGTGCTGACTGAACAATCTTGCCGCTTCATGCACTGTGGCCCTGCGCACAACGACGATGTCCACAACAGTGCGCTGCGGACAGCTACGATGGTGACGACAGCAGTGCGGTAGTTGTTCTGGCACTTGAAAAATTGCGCATTTTATTGAAACTAACGGTTGCCTCGAGGCTCTAGATTAAAAAATAACTTCTATTTAACCAATCTTGTGGGCTTTCAACTTCGAATTATTGAGCATTTTTTTCTATGGTGTTGCATACAAAACTGACGGGAACACCTCTTGACTTCTAATTAACCGAAAATTCCAATTAAGCGACTTCGAATTATCGGGAGTCAACTGTACATACACTGGATTTCTACTTATCTGAAAATGCCCCGCCATGGTGGTCTAGTGGCTAAGGTACTCGGCTGCTGACCCGCAGGTCGCAGGATGGAATTCCGGCTGCGGCGGCTGCATTTTCGATGGAAGCGAAAATGCAGGAGGCTCGTGTACTCAGATTTCGGTGCACGTTAAGAACCCCAGGTGGTCGAAATTTCGGGAACCCTTTACTACAGCGTATCTCATAATCATATGGTGATTTTGGGACGTTAAACGTCAGATATCAATCAATTACTTATCCAAAAATGCCTTTCTGATGTTTTGTTCTAGCCATACTTTCTGCAGTTATTACCCACAAAGAAACTTGGCTAAAGGCAACCTATTTTCTAGAAATGCAATGCCATTGCAATTGTAACTGTTGCGATTTTTATTCTTTGCATATCAAAGGGGCTCTTGCCCTCATACTCTTCTTTATCGATCTCTCGATAAAGCTTTGGTCTGCTAGTGAGTAACTTACATTCTTGCTTTTGTAAATATTTTTTCCTGCTAGGTACCCTGGGAAATTGTACACAGAGGCAGCACGGGCTTTGATCACCAGATTTCCTAACTTGGCTGATGTAGCGGGGACTGGCTATGTGAGTTCACATATTATTGCAGAATTGATTGCACTGAAAAGCTTGTCTAATAAATGCCTGCTTTTAAGGACCAACAGTGAAGCGAAATCAGTCATTGACAATAAAAAGATAGCTTCTGCAAGAATTTCAGAATTGAACATGGCTCCTCCTGTTCTATAAGCCATTATTCTAAATTGGGACAGGCAGTTACACATGATTAGCCGATGCAACATTCAATAGTGAAATGCTGCTCGCCCTCAAGGTCCCTGTGTGATGATAAATCTGCAGGCTTAACTTTGCTTCTGATTGGAATCATTGCATTTTCATTAAAAAAGTAAAAATTAAAAAATAGCAACGGCACTTTATTACATGAATACGTATTCATGATGTGAGGAAAGGTAATGTTAGAAAGCTGCACTGCCTTCACACCATCAAGTGAGTCTACCAAGAAGTCAGAATCCACTACGTTTTCGGTCATTAAATACCTCCATGAAACTAAGGGAGAGCTTCATATGTGACGATGCATTATCACTAAGAGCATTGTTCGCAGTCCAAAAATGCTTGTGCGCTGCAAGACAGCATGTAAAGTGCATGTGCTGCACCATTCTTTTTTTCTAGTTAGCTGAGTCGTGGTGCAGCAGGTGATGTTGAACATGTGTTGTGAGCCTGCAGGTCATTCCGTTTACAAAGGGAACAACCAAGCAGTGTCATTCGGTTTAGTGAGTAATGAGGAGCAGTGTAAGGAACGCCAACATGCCAAACAACATGGCTGTGGTGATTTCGCTTAGGTGTTGTGAGCTTTGTCTTGTTTTTCTTCCATCTTAATCTTTAAAAGGTGGTGTCCCTTCAACAAAAAAGTTGAGGTGCATGGAACAGCTTAGTTTTCCTCTTTTGGTCGCTAAATGAAGGTGCTCTATAGCAGCTATCTTGCATCAGTGCTTCGTTTTTGATCTCCTGATATGGTGCCGTTCATGTCTTCACAGAAGAGAGAACACCTGCTATAGGGAAAAAAGTCCCGCAATATGCTAAAACAATAATTTGTGCTTGCTTATGGGTGATGGGGTGCAACAGCCCATATGTGTGCCTGTGGCACCACAAGGGCTTAGTGTGTATGCACTGTGTTTTTCAGTGAGCACTAAAAAGTAGAACATATTCAAACTGTGCTCACCGCACCACAGTGGCTGCTTTTCATTTAGTGGTGAAGTGCAGAAAGAAAAAAGGAACATCCCAGTACTAAGAACAACTTCTTGCTGGGCGAGTTGGTGCATGTCTGTGGTTTGTAATGTTGCACATACAATCGAACAAACACAGGAAGTAAAAAAGCGTAAACGGAAAGAGCGCAAACTATCAACTGGCTTTATTCCTTTGGTTGCTGTAAATATATGCACATTTAGCACATGTCCCAAAAAAATTTGAAAGAAGGTTTGTTTACATAGACGTATGTATATGTAAGGCATATCGACATGAGGCGTGTATTGGCCCATAATCGCAATGGCAACGTATTGCTGCGTCTCTTGCAGCACACATAGAGGAACTCTGAGTGCTGAAGAGAAAAAGGTAAGCCGTAAACTTTGCCCCTTGTTTTTTTTTTTTTTTTCCCCAAGCTGATGGTTTTTTTAGCATGAGCTCCGGCTACTGCTCTCGAAAATACGTGTTTGCATTCTCCTTTCTATGCAAGTAAGACGTGCAATAGCATTTGTATTCGTGTTCCCATAAATTGTTGCATGCCAAAGCAAGGCAGTTTTTGCAATGTTTCCGCTAGCAGCTGTTTACCAAGTTAAGGCGACTCATACACTTATGCAGAAGCCACCTTCATGCAACGAACTTTATCACAGCTAATTGTGTGTGCCTACGTTTCATTGCATGTGCTGAGCACATCGCATGCTTGAAAAATGTACGCAGTCATGCGCAAGTCATCCCACTAACCGATGGCATGCACTTGCTTCTAATTGAGCATGTGCCGTTACCCAAACATAATAAACAAAACACATCAACGAAATATAGGCACACGCAATTAGCTGTGATGAAGTTAATTGCATAAAGGTGACTTCAGCGTGTAACATAAGCTTCTCCGTCACTTGGTAAATGGTTGCTAGCGAGAACATTACAAAAACTGCCTTACCTTGGCACGCAACAATTTTCGGGAACACGAATGCAAATGCTATGGCTCGTCTTACTTGCATAGAAAGGAGAATGCAAACACGTATTTTCGAGAGCAGTAGCCGGAGCTCATGCTAAAAAAACCATCAGCTTGGGGAAAAAAAAAAAAAAAACAAGGGGCAAAGTTTACGGCTTACCTTTTTCTCTTCAGCACTCAGAGTTCCTCTATGTGTGCTGCAAGAGACGCAGCAATACGTTGCCATTGCGATTATGGGCCAATACACGCCTCTCGTCGATACGTCTACGTAAACACACGTGAGCCTGTGTGTACTGCGCCATGTGGAGCCTCTAACATAGCTGCTATGCACACAACGGCGGACAGATGGCAGCGATTTTGCATAAGGCCTATACTCGCACATAGTACTTCAAAGCACCAGCATTTGCACGCCAGCTCAATATTTATTGATCAGAGGTGTGAGCTATCGAAAAGTCAACAGGCAGTGGGGATTCCTAGAAATTTTCGATAAAAATATTTCACGTGAGTCATCTCTTTCAATAAAAATATTCTCACCGAGTTGCGATCGCTAATATTTCATATTTCAAGGAACGAGATCGAAAGGTGTCAAGTAAGGCACAGAGCACACGAGATATTAGTGGTAAACAGCATTGACACAAAGTTCAAGGAAGTCAATTGCATGCAAATGGACTCACTGGCTCACTGAGACTGATAAACAGCGCTAGTCTGAGTTTTGGTGTCTCTGAGTCCGAGCGAGTCCCAAGGGCAAAATATATTTCATGAGTGAGCGTATGTGAGCTCTTCATCTTTGCCGACCTATGTGTGTGCCATTTCACATGCTAGATGGTGTTAGTTGCATCCGGCGGCTTGTCGTTCTCTTAGCTCTTTCAAACTGAAGGTGCAACTAGCTGACAATAAGCACACTACTTATGTGTTGTGAACTGCAGCAATCAATGGACTGTGGTATGAATAATTGGCCACCAGAAAGCTATTGCAAAAAAAAAAATAACTGCACTTCAAAATTGTTGTCACAGCCCTTTTAAGGGACGTGGCAATGAAAATTATCTTTATTTATGAGGCCAAAGGGATGAAATTCGGCATGCAGATGTCATTTGTTGTGCTGATATCATAACTGGAATCGGTTTTGAGCTATCTAATGTACCTCTTGAGTTACAACACTTGATAGACTCTCATTGTCATCCCAATATTAATTAGCTAATTAGACATAAGCTTGTCAAAATTTTTGCATAAGGATATTCACAAGGCTTCATTTTGTGCCATAATGCTATTGGTTTATTTATAATATTTAAATAAGCACACAAATTTTTTTAATGTCCCAGACATATTGTCTTACCAACAACTTTTATAAAAAGCCAATTAGAAAAGTCCGTATGATGTGTACACAAATATGGACAGCTTTACCGCACTCACCCATGTTTGAGAATCTAAGTGCAAAAAACGGAATGGCTATAGCTTAATTTGTTGTGAAATGGCATAGGGATGACTGACAGCAACTGCTCAAAAAATTGAAAGCTGAGAAAATGGAGCCCAAAGATTTTGGAGCTAGAAGTTGATAGAATGGAACTCTGAAGGAAACTGGCTTTATTTTTCATTGGAGAAATGCATCTTTGTGGCTATCTAGAGCTCCAATTTGTCCTCTTTATGATGCCAATATGGTGGCACTGTGCCAAGGGAGAGCTTCAAATTTGCATCTTGCTATGCCCAATTTTCACATAGCTTTTTTTGACGACATCCCACTAGTGAAATGCTTGTTTCTCAACTTTTACTGCTTATTTGGGTCTAAAATCACACTATGATGTGACACATGGTCTCAGGATTGCAGAAAAGAATAATTGAAAAACTGAACATTTTGACCAAATTACGATTCCCATTGCCACGTCTCCCCTTAAATATGCTCTAACACAATAATCATGTTCTGGCATAAGCTATTTGAAAATATTTTGTGCACTAGAATCCGATTTCAGAGCAGACATAGTGTTGGAAGTTATAATTATGCGCCTAAAATACCCCCGAGACCAAATTTTGAAACTCAGGTGCATGTGTGCGATAGTCCTGCATGCGTGAGCACTTCTTAGTGATTATTAGCGAGAAATGTTGCCGTTAAAATATTTTAATTTAATTTCAAAGTAAGCAAGAGTGCGCATCTGAGTTTGCATCAACTCGCAACATCACCACTAATATGACAGAGACAGAGCTCCATGTGATGTTTCGAAAGAAAAGCGAGTATTGTCAACATCACAAGATGTCATGCAGTGCCCGCGTGCACAATACACCAACTGAAATCTGGCAAGGACTATTTTTTGTCACCTCCCCACGCTGTCTTGTCACGCTGCTCTCAATGTGGTAGTTGTTGCTTCGGCCAGGATTGCTCTTTTTATTTTTCTGGGGGGAAGGGGGCACATATTTAGCACTGGCATCGTTTCATTGTTTATCACACATGGGGCCCAGTTTTTATAACTGAGAACAACACCATGGCTTAAATGCACATTATCTCGCACTCTCTCTTTCTCGGACACTGGTTGCTTGTTGGTATTTAGGGGAGCATTTTGAACTGACATAAAATTGTTCTAATTCAGTGATGCTAGCATTATTTATACAATGCATTTGAGCATTAATGATTCAATTTTGGGATGTCCAGACACAAAGCTACAAACTGCAGAAATGAAGGAAAGAAGTGTAAACTTAAGGGCTCATTTTTTTTGTAAACAGATTATTCCAAGAACTAACAGACAACAACGCCAAGGAAAGTATAGGGAATGCTATCAGAAGTAACTGTAATGTAAATGTTAATAAAAGTGAACGAAAAAATAACTTGCCACCGGCACGGATCGAAGAGTGTTCCACACTCATTGTAGTGGCAATGGGCAACACTGACTGACCCTCCCACGTTTAAATACACATATAGTATACCCATAAGGTGGATGGGGGGATGACCACCACTGTGGCTCAGTGGTAGAGCATCGGACGCATTATTCAAAGGCCTTTGGGCCGGTACCTGCCAGTGGCAAGGTATCTTTTCGTCCACTTTTCTTTTGTCACATTTACATTACAATTACTTTTAATACCATCATCTATACTTTTCTTGGCATCATCACCATCTATTCTCATTATTAATCACTTAAACTGCAGTAATGAAGTTACAAGCAGAACATTCAGTGTAGTTTCCCTTTAAGCTCAATAAGTACCCTTGTGGGGTCAGAAAAAATAAAAACAAAAGCAGAACAGAAGTGCCGGGGAGGTAAATTTCTTTTTTCATATTTTCTGTTATAAGTTATTGATTAGAGCAATGTTTATTTTCAAAAGAAAAGGGATGAATCAATAACAACTTTCCGAAATACTTTTATTATGTGATCTCACTCAACCAAACTGTGATGACAGCTGCTGCAGTGGCACTCATTCCTTGTACTTGTTGCCAGTCATACTTTTGTGTGTGAGGCGATCCATGATCACATGATTGCAGTTACCTATTTAAATAACATATTTAGTAACTCTCTCGTGCTTTACAGGATTCATGGCGAGAAGCTCTAAGATTTAAAGCCAAATATGAAAGGAAGAAAATGAAGGCATTAACAAAGGAGAACACAGAAAGAATTCCGCGGAAGAAGAAGCCTACAGAGGACGAGTGCACTGCTCCTCGGCGCACTGAGAGGCCTAGTGTACGTATTTCAAATTTTGCACAGCCCTGCAGACATCAGGTTTGTCTTTGCCATCTGGCCAACAAAATTTATCTGTGCTTTCAGGCAGCTGTCTTGGCTGACGCAGAAGATGCCGAGACCATTGCTGGTCACGTTTTGGCAATGACGAAAGAAGTTGCAAAGGCCAGGCCCGACATGGCCTATATTGAGGACTGTATGAGCAGAACTTTGCCAAGCAGAAGGGAGTGGGTGTCCCAAGACAGCCCATCTGTTGATGACATCATTAAGAAGTACCCTGCTCTTTTAATCGGCTCCATCGTAAGTTTTTCAGTGTGCATTCATGAATCGAAAGTGGCTAAAAAGTGCCCAGGGAAATAGCATGCTCTGCTGTTTCGGCCACATCCATCCATTCTTGAGATGTTTGTTTTGCAATTATTTGTTGTACAGTTGTTCTAAGTATTTTATTAGTTCATCAAGCTTTTCAAAATTTTTATTCTGCAGTTTATTTGATATAAACTATTGAAATGTTATTTACTGACTGTTTGAATTGTTCACTTTATGCTAACATGATGCATATGTACAATGGCTTGAACAAGAATGCAGTAAAACCCTAATGTACATTTTTGATTAAAGTGTAAAAAGTACACCTAAGATGTGAAAAAACAGGAAAAATGAAAATAATTTAGCATTGCTGAGCTGTATGGTTTATTTCATTGCTTACACTTATTGCTTTTACTGTTGCGTGGTTCTGTCCAACACACAACCCGAGAGTCTGCTTGTTTAGGGAATATCAGGGAAGCTCGAAACACAGAAATCGCTTGTTGTGACGTCAAGATGGGGCAGAAAGGGGATACAACATCCTTTCTACTACTGATAGCATGAAGCGAGTGAAAGCAGTGTTTGAGTAATATTTCAGTTCATCAAAGAAGCAATGGAGAGTGCCTCTGAACTTGACGCAATATAGAAGTCGCACAAAGAGAATATAAAAGACGAAGCAACAACTGCAAACCTTTGGCAGATAGCAGAGCAACTCTTGGATTTGTAATCTAGAGTTGCCAGTTCTGCTTATAACAGGAGGATTCGGGCTTCTTTTTCTGCCGATTTGTTTGGAGAATTTTTCAGTCGCCTGTCGCGTTTTAGTTTGGGGTAATTTGCATTTCCAGCAAATATAGTTATTTTAGTTGTCACGTTCCAGAATCCACATTTGTCATTTACTAATAACATTTTTGTTGACTGAAACGTGAATGCATAGGCGTTTACAGGGTTCCCCATAAAGGGGGCCAAAGGTTCGTTGCAGTGGCCCTCAACCCTACTAAGTCTACGTATGGGGAAGATTTTTTGCTCCCCCTTCCCTTAGGTGACTAGGTGAGCTAGGCTGGCCCCTGTGACCCGCTTTCCATGTGCAGGCCTATGGTTATGTGTTCAAACATATGTTGAGGGAAACTCAAGTAAACGTCAAATATATGTCGGGGGAAAATTATAAATAACGTTCATCATGCCATGGCAACATAATGGAAACCATGCTAAGAAGTATCTATGTGCTTTTGTTGATAGTCTTGTATATTGATTCAAGAAATCGTGGAATCACTAGGATTATGCCAAATAGGCCAATTTAGTGCTTCAGCACTAATTTGTGAATGCAAGATGAACTTACTGGTACATTAGTGACAGTAAAAGGGTCAAATAAAACTTGCAACATTGCCTGGTGCATTTACTCATGACAATCAGTCAGTTGTTCGAGTGCCTGGTGTAATACCGTAGAAAGTCTAGTGCTACGGCAGCCAAAGTGATCACTACTTCACGATACCTTTGCGAGATTGTCGCCTTATTTGCCAATGTTTGGTAGCTACAACATATCACTGTTGGCATTGTTTTGTGTCATTGTGGTTTGTAGGAGATGGCCGAATGCCCTGCAATAGTGACTTTGAAAGCAGTTGTCTAAAAAAATGGCTCCTGTGCCAGCTCATCTTAAAGCTATTCTCTAGTACATGCATTGCCACACTCAGCCACAATCTAGTTGACAAATGGAAATTCAAATTAAACTGTGGAAGGTTAGAGTGGCATCATCCACAGAAACATGGTAAATTTATGCTATTTTATTGGCATTATGTGATTCATTTTGAGGCTGTAAAAGAACAACTAAAGTGCATGCAGCACACCCATTCAGGGGAAAGCGAATGTGTGCCAAAATTGGCAAGGTGCATGCTTTGATAATTTATGTTAATTTGGCTTGCTGTACAGAGCAGCATAAAGTATTTTTGAAGGTTTTGCAGTAAGTCTGCAGTTGTCCTTGCTTATATTAAAATTTTATAGTATACTTGTTTTATGACACAACTGGTGGTGCGTCACTGATGTACATCCCTTTGTCTCTGCACTTTTGGCTATAGTCACTCATATTACATCATAGCGACAAGCTACTAACATCTAGATTTTCAATAGCTATATTGACCAAGCGGCAGGAATGAGTAATCTGTTTGCTAAACAGCTTATTTCGTCACTTGCTGCTTCAATGCATCGAATTCCTTGGCAGGACTTACGAAGATTATGTCCTGCTATGTACTTTACTTGTGAAACTGGCAGATAGTAACCTCCGCATTTTATTTCAAAATTGCCCTTTTGTGCTTGGTAGGAGTAGGTCGAACCTTTTTATAAAAGACACTGATTTAAAATAGAAATTGGTATAAGAGACAGCAGTGTGTCTACATTGAAATAGGTGTTGATAAGAAAATGCATAAGTGATACCCATGCTTATAAGAAACACCGCATAAAAAGACAAGAGTTGCTCCTCAGTACAAATTTCTTATAAAGGGGTTCAACTGTATTTGAAAGTGGCTTTGTTTGCCTTTTTGAAAAATTAACAAAAAGCTGGTATTAAGAAGACCGGCAGAAAGAAAGAAAATTTAGACAGTAACAAGGTTAGTTGAGCACACTAATAACAAATGTCTGGTATGTTCCAAGGAACCATAAATATACTCAGCTCAAATGCATTCGCTAGCAGTTTATCTCACATCCATAGCACCATGGTGCTGTGGATGGCACTGCAAATCCAAAACTTAGAAAGTATGTCCCATTTCAGAAAACTGTTGCAAGGTATGAAAATGATGCTTCAAAGCCTTTTTCATAACCTGGTGCACAGTCTCATTTCCTAATATTTTTTAACTGCACACGTATCTGAGCACTTCTGCAACTCCTTAAAAGGGAAAGATATTATGCATTTGTAGCACGAAGCTCAACCGAAATCCTCGTGTATCTTTTAGGATGAAAGCTTTGTTCTGTCCATGGAAATGTTGAGGAATCCATGAAAGTTTTTTTGTAGCTTGGTGCTACAAATGTGTGGTTGTCCATTTTTGTTTTTGTAACAGTAACCGTCTTGCCACATTGCAAGAGCCCATAAAACTGATTAACATCATCTTCAGCATTTTTATTCATATTACTGTAATCGTGAACCTGACTACACGTTTTGCAGTGCTGTGACCTTGTGCAATGTTGTACCGCAGATGCAAGTAAGTCTATAGGGTTTACCGTCATTAAAATGCCTTATGAAAATTTTATAGGTGCAGCTGGAATTCAGGTTGCTTACCAAAGTGCCCATAATGGAGAAACTGGAAGAATTCTTGGGGCCTGCTTCAGGAAAAATAGTAAAAATAGCCAGACAGAAACGTCACATGCAAAAGTTTCTGGAAGACCTCGATGCTGTTCTTGTCGATGCCTCTGAAGATGCATCCGAGGGTAATTTCAAACATTTCTACGCTAACATTACCACCTTTCTTTGTATCTAGCTTCCAGTAGCGCCATTCTTCCGATTTTACGTCAAGCAAATTGGGTGCTGTAAAATTGAATGTATTAGGCAAGATTTGTTTGCACAGTTCTACATTGGTTGACTCAGAGCATGCGTTCGATTAGTCTATCACTATATGCACTTGTTTTGAAAATGCAATGTCACACTCCTAGAAACTGGCATTAAGTGCCAACGACGTGATTACAGGTAGCTATTACAGAGATAAATTTATTTCAAGAGCTCATGTACAGAAGCAATAAAAATTGCTTAAATATCTCAGCTGCTGAAGATCTTAAACTGCCTCTATTTGTGCAATACATTCACCACTGCTTGAACTTCTCAGCTAAAGCTAGGTTGAAATACAGTTCATTCTGTGCTCAAACCAATAAAATAAAATTTAAGAAAATAAGTTTTGTTCAATGATGGAACCAAAACTGAAGCACAGATGAGCACAAGCAAAAGACCAGAATGTTGGAAACAAAGATTACAGAAGAGGCAAAGTTCTGTATTTGTTGTGTGCCATGTGCGTTTAATTGCAAGCACAGCCTGCACGCCCACACAACGAAGTTGGTTGGTGGTCGATATAATGATGCTCACTTATTCTTGACGAAGTAGGGCAGTGACGCTCTTCCGTGTTTTAGTATCGCGGCTGAATGTGGGTGAATTTCATTTCTTCTCAAATATTACTAGAGGTCGGTTTTTGAAAATTTCTAAACTGCAATGGGATTTTTGCATGAATGAATTCAATACTCCCATTTCACAAAATGCCTACCTCCACTAATAAAAAAAGGTAATTTAACATTCTTACATACAGTTCAAAGTGATTTCTTTAGTCTTTTTAAAGGGGTCGTAGCAGGCAAGATGGGTGCCACTGTGTTTTCCAATACTTTTCTTGAGTTTTCAATTTATTTCTGTGCATTCTACATTTGGCAATGGCAAGGATTAAAATTCGTGCCAAAATTTTTTTCACATCTGAAAGCACGAAGATGTAAACTGCATCTTCTAAAGGTACGATAAAAATTTTGTTATATTATGTCTTGCAGTGCTATCCCCAATGGGAATTAGGTTCTGCTGCTTAAACACCATAGCAATACACAAACTAGTTGTGTAGTAATGTAGATGTAAGTAAGCACGTCTACTCCTTCTCACTTCACATTAGGTATCCAGCTGGTCTGTGGTGCACGTGACTGTGAATTTCGCTTGGCTGGGTGACCCTGCATACTTCCTAAGTTTGAGTGTAGTTACCATGACTACCCCATAAAAGATAGTCAGTCATGTACACCATTACAGCCTCTATGTTTCTAGTGAGTTGCTAAAATGGCAGTTTGAATCCAGCTTGTAGCTTTTGCATTTAAGTACTTTTTGAAACAGTGCAACTCACGGTTTTTTCAGAGGTGATGCTCACTGCTGCTATTTGTGTCCTTCCGGCAATGGTGAAGGAAAGAATGGATGCTTTCATCTGCAAATTTGTGAGTATAATTCATAGTTTGTATATTACTTTCCCTGTGAACTGCAGTTGTGAAGTTGCCATCTGTGATAAATGTTTGCTATATCTTTTGCAAGTGAATTGTTGAAAAGCCTTTCAACCAGCCATGTCCAAGACGACTTTCACGTACCATTTATGCATAGGTTACCCAGTACAGTAGAAGCCCGCCATAATGTAGCCCGCTCGGAGGCTACATCACTGTCAGCCACTCTTTGCATTGTTTTTATAGGATTCAATGAATCGGTATCTCCACTGTTTGAAATGCCATGAACTGGCACTCCAAGCTGACCAGAGTGGGCACGTTGATTTTTTATGCAGCCCGAACTGGCTTAAGGATGCATTCAGTGATGTGATGTTGTGTATCGCGAGCCATGATATGGTTTTTATTCGTGTCACCATAAGCATAGATCTTAGAACCTGTGTAATGCTATGTAAGCACGGCATCTGTGCCACCGTCGTCATCCCCAGCCTATTTTTGTGTCTTCTGCAGAATGAAGACCGCTCTAAAATTATCTCCAATTTACCCTTTCTTGAGCAAGCCGATTCAGTTTCATCCCTGTGAGCTCCCTAATTCTGTCGCTCTAGGTGATTCCCTGCCTTCTCGGCTTTTCCTCTTTTTTTTTTTGCATTCATTCTGCTTCTCTTGCCCCCAGTTGTTTGTTTTACTCTTTGTATGGCCGCACCAAGTTTATTTCTTTCAACCTGCAGTACCCGACTGTCTCACCCAATCTGGTGTTTTCTAATAGCTTAATGTTTTACCAACCATTTCCTGTTTCATGGTATGGTACATGGTCCTTAAAGGGATACTGAACAAATTTTTGGCCACCAAGATATTCAATCAAATTGGAAGTGGGGTCCTCAAAGTGATCGGGACAACCTTCATTCCAGGCAGAAACTACAGGGAAATAATGAATTTAATGCGTTTTTAACAAACTACTACCGCATCCAGCAGCCACGCCGTTCACTACAGGAGGTGATGTTTCGTGACGTCATACCCACCCGAGATGGGCACACTAACAATGCGGGCCCTCTACTCGCTCATCTCCCCCTGCGGTTCCTAGAACCGGTATGAACAGCAGCGGTTGCAAACAGTTCTCCCCGCCGAGGCCAAGTAGCTAGGCAAAGCATCAGTGCTTTTGGGAAAGAGTGAGAGAAGAGGACAGGAACTCGTGCGCCCTGCATGTTTCTCGGCGAATGTGATGGCATGGTTTCCACTCGCACACAGACGCCACGGGTTGACAATTCATGAAAAATACAGGCAACTGTTCAAAAATATGGGAAATCAACTGTTTATCAGAACAGTCACATCTTCTGATTATAATCACGAATTTTAGTCAGTTTTCCAATTTTTGTTCAGTATTTCTCTAATTTTTATTAAGTTTCCCTGTTAGGCTCTAAGCCCAGATTACTTGTTGATCTGGTGGTACGTAGAGGTTTGCATACTTTTCATTTGAGGAACAGTGGCTGATTCCCTGTCATGATTTGAGAATGCATGCTTTATGCACTTCTGCCCATTTTTAATTTTGATTAATTTTTTTTCATAAATAGGCTCCCCTTATAGGTTTACATACGCTTGTGCAGACTCCAGGGTAGGCAGCCAATAATGAACTCTTTTTTTCTTTACTATTAGCTTTGTTGATGGCATATTCCTTTTTAGGCATAATTTTGTAGTTCTTGATATATATAGTCAATCTTTTTTTTCAATTCACTGCCATGTGTTAGCTCACATAGTTCTAAAGTGTTTTTTGTGCAAGGTTTTTGCAAATTAAGGGCACCTAGGCCAGAAACTGCATGGTCTTATCGCACTCAGTTTACTTGTGGGTTGTTTCTGTTGTCATGCTAGCATGCCATGCCTGCTCAATTTTTTTATGCCTTCAATGGAATCTCTTACAATAACATTTTCATCGATAATGCAGTTCTAAATGGAGTTCTAATGCAGTTCGATAATGCAGTTCTAAAAGACAATCTAAATATGATTGTATGTGCCAGTACCCCTATATATAGCCAAACAAATTGGAGTCATGTAGCTTTGTTATATTTTGCGTAACTGATTGCCAAATTCGAAAAAAGCAGCAGAGCAAGTAAGCGTGGCACCCCACCTCTCCGTCATTATTAATTTACTGTGCTTCGAACAATTTTTTTTACAGCAAAACCAATTGCGGATCTCTTCTTTCCACTGATCAAACAACAATATAAAATTCTGAAAAAAATTTAAGAGGTCGACCAGCCATGGTTTGTTCAATCTTACGTGGAATCACACCTTTTTCTTTTTTTTTTTTCAGAACGAATTATTGGGTTGTGTGTAAACAAGACCAGTCACTAAACTGTGGATAAGCCTGTAGCCTTAGTGCGAATGCTTTATGAATTATTAAGAATGTTCCTTCTAGTTTGGAAGCATGCTTTGCAAATTAATTTCAGTTTCATTTATTTGTCAGTGTGCCGTAAAACATTACGTTTTATCTGTTCCTACATAAAGGAGCTGTTGTAATAATGAAGCAACAAGTTTTTTGTTGAAGTGTGCTTTTTTATTTTTGTAGGACCCCACAAAGACGCACTACGTGCCCACAGTCACATTCATGGGAAATGTGTTGACATCTGATGCATTTGCTGTGAGGCTGGAGGACATCGAAATTGCAGAGAAGAGCCTCTTGGCAGCAATTTCCACCCAGATGGCACTATACTGGGCTACCAATATAGTTTTTGATAAAAAAGCTCAACGAACGTTTGACGTTCTATCCCGCGCTCTTAAAGTGAAGAGTGGCCTACGGCCAACACCACTAGTCAGCGTAACACTGACCACCCTGAGCCATTAATGAATAAAGTTTTTTGAACGAATAGATGTGGATTTCTTATCTCTCCTGGAGCCTCTGTGCCAGACATGGCGCAACCTAATGAAAATCATGTTCTTGAAAACTTTTTTTCATTTGCCGCTGGGAGAGCTTGACGGCTGGTTTCTTAAAGAGCACTCGCACAAGTAATGAACTACATTGAGAGACATCGATCATGAGCAACTGCATGCGACTCTGATGAGGAACGTTGTGAAAGAGTAACCATCGCTCTCATTGGCGTGGAATATCCATTCTTCCCTGCGGGACTAATGGGAAAGAGTAACAATTGCTCCAATTAAGAGCACTCAGAGAGAGCAAGTGTTACTCCTGTGAGAGTATTCACAGAGCATATTACTCCTTGTAAAGAATAACCATCGCTCCCCGGGGAGTATTGATAAAGACTATCTGTTACTCCATCAGGGGCATACGGAAGGACTAAGCGTCACTCCCATAGGAGCATTGACAGAGAGTATCCATTGCTCCTTCTAAAGAGTAACCATCACTCCCCTGGGAGTATTGAAAAGGACTATCTGTTCCTCCATTGGAAAGAGTGTCACTCCCATAGGAGCATTGACCAAGAGCATCCGTTCCTCCTTGAGGAGTTTAGGAAGGGAGCAATGGATGCTCTCATGCGGTGTAATTGCAAAGAGAACTGTTGCTCCCCTGAGAGTATTAAAGAAGACTATCTGTTCCTCCTTTCAGGAGTATTGGGAAAGAGTAACCGTCACTCCTGTGGGAGTATCAAATAAGACTATCCGTTACACCTTTGAGGAGTATTGAGCAAGAGTAACCATTGCTCCCATGGGAGTAGTGACAGAGCATCAGTTGCTCCAGTCAGTTACTCTCTGAAAGAGCAACTGAAATTGGGGAGTAACGGTTCCTCCCGTCGCAGTTACTCCCGAAATGGTGCAATGGGTGTGGCAAGTCAGTTACTCCTCTAAAGGAGTAACCTCGACCCCCCTTTTCCTCCTTTACTTTTTAGAGTGTGGTTTGTTGGTCGACGCGGCTGGTTGGTCTTTCTGCGGTTGGCGTCTCGTATCACGAGGTGTTTCGCAAACCGCAAATCTCTTATGGCGCGCAGAGACGGTACTCGCTAATCAACCTCATTAGAATTTCCGACGAAGGGAATTACGGCACACTGAGAGGGAAAAAAAAAAACGACGGCCGCATTATCAAATCGTCTCGCGATTTTTCCACAACATCCTCGCACCACTACGTTTCCGCTCCTTTTCTCGAATTCTGTATTCAAGGGCCGGCCGTCCAATCAGGCACAGTGATTCAGTTGGTTCTTGCGATATTTCCGGAGGACGGTGCTGCAAAGAAACCGGACGAATTTCGCGTGTGGCAAGGACACGGTCCGGTGCGCATTGTAGCTCGCATCTCTTGGCGTCGAGCCACTGCTGCGATTGTTATAAGCTCGACACCAATTCACGGCATGTCGCGTCTTTAAAAACTTAGCGCTTGACCCCGTCGCCCTTGTTCGCGCCGAGGTCATCGCTGATTACGTCGCTGCCGCTGTTTAGTAGTCTGCAGCGAATGCGTGGATTGTCCTTTGCAACCGGGAAAGTTGTTTTCTTTTTTTCTGTCGTGCACGGCCAAATGCTTCCTTGAGTAGTGCTGATATAATGTCTACGCTCGTAATCCTTGATGAGTGCTCCAGGGCAACTATAGAAGACTTTA